>NW_010110262.1:0-66237 GCF_000699245.1 Pterocles gutturalis | reverse complement strand
CCTACACACAAATGGCACGTGTCCATCTCTTGATACGGCCCCTTGAGAGCACAACCACAGCCCCGGACCTCATTTATTAGAGACCCATGCTTTGGACTCGGGGAGCTTTTCCAGTTGCACTTCGCTGATGTGCCCCAACATCTTCATATACCCTTGGCAGATCAAAAGACTCAGGAAAAAAAAAAGGGGGTTTTGTTTGTTTGTTTGTTTTTGTTTTTTCTTTTCTGGGAAGTATGTTTTGACATGGTGGTTCCCAAACTGTGGCTTTTCAAATCACAGTCAGCAGAACAGTAATATACTATTCATTATTTACATCCACTGGGGAGGATTTTCAAGTACAGGCCATTTGTAAGTATTTTCAGGTTTGCAAATAGTCTTATCAAAAAGGAGGGTTTGAAATTATTGCTTGAGAACAAAAACATTAGAAGAACTCCAGAACAAATAATGCCCCAGGGCTCTAAGGAAAGTGAGGGGAATTGTTCTCTGAAACTAATATTTACATAAGCTTCTTCCAAATACAAAGGAACATTTCAATGCCCATTAAAAAAAAACCAAAAAAACCCACACCAAACAAGAAACCCCCCAAAAAAACACCAGAGAAAAACTTCAGCAGTACCTTTCTTTAAAAATATTCCAAAAGTTGGAAGATAATTTTTTTTTTTTTTTTTTTTTAGATAATCATTTGCCAGGTCTCTCAATTCTTTCTTAGGAAAAAAAAAAAAAATCAAATATTCAAATGCTGCGATACTCTTAGTGTAACACATGGAAATCAAGCAAGTTATATTGAAAGGAAAGGTTGAATGACAGTGCTTATCAAGAACAGGGTTTGACAGATAGGTAACAGTTAGTGCCACATGCTACATTTCTTGGTTGTGATGATGAACATACCTTTGGTACATGAACAAGATCAGGTTTTTGTACAGTAGCCACTCTGGAAGAAGAAAAACATACACATCATCATAAAAAACAAATTCTTTAATGTTTAAGCATTTCCCTCTTCCAACACACCTTGTCTACCCACAGATATATAAAACATTTCATCTTTTTTCCTCTAAAGGAACCAACAAACATTCAAGTTAAACCCACGACGTTGTTAAAACAAGGGAAAGGCAAAACCAAACTGGATGGATTTATTCAGATACAACACTAGGAACTCTAGCATCAATCATCAAGTACTATTTGATTTATAAATTCATAATACCATATCACCAATTAGGAGACCTCAGCTCCAACTTGCTTATTTTTTTCCAACCTTTCATAAGAAACTATGTCACGTAACTCAAAAGCTCTGGTCAGATAAATTCCATTTTAAATACCACATGACCTTTATTCAGGCTTAAAACAGAAAACTTCCTTTTAGAACAACAACAACAAAAATCCTTCAGAAGGACTTAGCAAGTTAAATAATACAGAAACTTTTTGCACAGTCTTTGGTCTTCAAAGGTAAAGTTAATGTCACTTGAACTCCACAGTGGATGGCAAAAAAAACTCTTGCAAAAAATGGGTGCATTGAAACTACTACGGGGTGATGGGAAGGGAAGGAAAGGAAGTATTGCAATGGAAAGGATGAAGAAGATAAAGTCAGCTTTTGTTATACCTACAGTGAACTGGCAACATGTTATGCAAAAATACATACCCCCCCCACACACAATTTTTTTTTTAAAAAAAACCAAAGCAATACACCAGAAAAAAATCTGACCCTCTAACATTTTGTCTGCAAATATTGCTGCTGATACACTTAAGCCTTTTCACGCTGTTTCAGTAGAAAAGTGGCTTCCTGCCACTTTTCCAAACATTTCTGGCCATATTTGGTAGCTGCTCAGAAAAGCTGGCACCCTGAGTGATCCAGGACCCAGCGATCATATCCTGCCTGAAATCACATAACCCCAGTTTCCGACAAATCTTCTAAAGAGGGTTTTCAAGACTTGAAGCTGGATTCTCATTTCCAAAAGATAGTTTGCCAGGGAGGGAAAAACACTTGTTTCATTGGAGATCAGATAACAGAGGCTACAATTTAAAACACCCTTATTGTATAAACCAGCTTTTCTGTGTCTACCAGGAAAACATGAGAGCTAGATTTGAATCAGGCACTCTTCATCCATTTAAACATCATCTTTCTAAATTTTTTGTCCTCTTTTCTTTCTTTATTTTCTTTTTTTTTTCTTTTTTTCTAATTATGTTCAAAATGTTTACTTCTTTCCTCAAAGCCATTTGGCCCTCAGGGCTCATCAGATTCCAGCAAACAGCAATCCTGCTGCTGCAGGTCCAGTAACTCACTTACAGAAAGGGAGATGCACATAATCCACATGCTATGCTGGCAGAAGAAAAAAAAGAGGGGAAGAAAAAAAAAAAGAAAAACATAGCATGAAAAGATCATCTCCTGCACTTCGCTTTCACCATTTGTGCATCGCTGCTGACACACAATATGTCCACATCAAAGAGCGGAACAGGTCCGTCCTCCGCTTTCCCACAGAGCGCGCAGCCTATGAGAAGACCGACCTCCAGCTCTCCGAAGCGCTGGGGTGCATCATTAATCACTCCTAACTGCAGACTTGTCAATTTGCAGCAACAAAGGCAACAAGAAGGAAAAAAAAAAAATTCCAACATGTATGGAAATTTTTCTTTCTTTTTTAAGACTAGAATTAGAAGGAAACATGCATCTTGCTCCTTATCTTATCGTTTTTTTAATAAAGTAACTTGGAATGTTTTGTGTATTTATTAAGCTAATCTAACAGTAAGAAGAAGAAAGACATTAATTACTCAAGTCAACTACTATATGTCATGCTTGAGGAAAAAAAACTTCTCTTTGCTGATGCTGGACTTTGAAGTTCTAGTCTCATGAAAGGAACATACTTGATTTTTTTTTGTTTGTTTTGTTTTTACAAAATAATCAAATTTGAGTTTGCAATGAAGGAGACTGCTTTTTTTGCATTCATCAATACAGCACTGAGCAAAAATTATTTCAAACCACTATTTCAAGATGATCTGAAGATATACTCTTCAAAATTTCATCTTCAAAAATACCATACAAAAAGAAAACAAAAAAAAAAAAAGAAAAAAAAGGCTTGATAACGGAAATGTTCTCAACGTTCTTTTACCATTGGAGACAGACAGCACAACATTACTTTATTTCCCCCAAACATACTTGAAATAAGGACATAAATTTGTATGTCCCAGACATACTTCAAACAGTTTAACTTGGCTTTGTTGACTTCAGACCATAATCAGACTAAAAGCTGTGATTTATCCCATATCGTAGAAAGGAAATGCTCACCCAGCAAACCGAGCCACCAAGAACTGAATGTGAAAAATGCGCAGTGGTTAGACAAGACAGCGCAAAACAAAATGCACGCTTCAAGCTTGAAAAGCAAAACACATCCAACACATACATTTAAGAAAATACTTCCTTCAGGGCTATTTCCCTCAGGATTTTGATAGATAGCACCAAATTACATATAAAAAAAAAAATTAAACTGCAGAATCTTGTCTAAGTTCTTAGCTGTTAGCACTTCACTTGCCACTTAGCAATTAAATGCGTTAGGATTTCATGCTGGTTTGGTCACGTTGAATGTATGAATAACTGATGATAAAGGCTTTCAAAATGAGATGACACACTTTGCCCTGTTACTACTTACTAGAAAAGCAGGATGGTTTGAAGCAGGATATTTTCTGAATGATTTAAAACTAGCAGCTCAGTATGTTAGTTTATGCAATAGTTTCAATAACATACAAACAAAGCCAAGCCATAAAAGCTCAGTATAAATGCTTATTATAAACAACACAGACAAGAGACCTTGGCAAACAGTTTCCAGCTTCTTATGAATTATTACAGACAACAAAAGCAGCAACCATCACTTACTGGCAGCCTAATACTGAAAATTAAAGCCCACAAAATTTTTGCCCAGGCTTCTCCATCCAGGTCATTTGTTCTTGCAGAAAAAAGCTATATTTAGCCTGTGTGAACACTTCATTTCGAGCAAACATAATCAAATTTGCTTTCTAAACATACCACAAGCTGTTCGTCTCCGATGAATACTTTTGTGACATTTAATGCAATTCAAAACATTCCAACTTCCAGCGCAGCCTTATTAGGAAAACGCATTACTCTGTGCTTTGCTGTAAGCAATGTGCCCAGCAGAAACTATTCATTCTTTAAATTCTCCTTTTATTCATGCCCTTTCCGTGTATTTCACCCTCACCTATTAGTTTGTGTGGGTGGTGGTTTTTTTTTTTTTTTTTTTCCCCCCCCCAAAAAAAAAAAAAAAAAAAAAAAAAAAAAGACATTAGCAATATAACAGAAACCTTCCATAATTATTAATATCTGGGAAACCTCATTACTAAAGGTAAAGCTACAGTATTTCACGCTTCTTCAGTAAGTCCAAGTGATAAGTCACCTCTAAAGACCCATCATCAGCAAAACCACTGCAATCTCAATAATCAGCATTATGGAAGTAAATTCAATGCAAAGCAGGGGGTTTGGGACAAGCCTCAGGTGTCCTGTGTTGTATAACCACACAACAGAGGCCCAAACCTTCAGCCAATAAATCCCTAAAGCTTCATTGAATCTAAAATCCAAATGATGTTTCAGATTCATCTCTCCTCTGAACTCTATGTAAAGTCCCACCATCTCCAGTCCTTCTGCCCCTTAGTAAAGGCGCTTAACTGCATTTATAACTTAAAAATCAGATGTCAAACTCAGTGGAAAAACCACAAGAAGGTAACCATGGTTATGAACTCTTCTATAAATAAGGGGAGCACGCAATACCAGTATTAATATCGGTACTGCACTTGGCGGTTTTGTATCTCTGTAATTTAAAGAGCTGCTCATAAACCCTACTGTGAGATAAAACGAGAAGCTGCCGCAACACCTTCATCGCTGAAACAAAGTAAAAGGGTGGAAGACTTTCCGCAAAATTGTTTTTGTTGTTCTGAACTGAACCCTTCTAAGAGTAGGAAGCAAGAAAGGAAGGAATTTTTTCCCACTCCTCTCATTTTCAAAACCAACTCCTTTTTCCTAGTTGATCAATTGGGATACAGCTTCTGGCAGCAGATACTACATCCCTGAAAAGCCATTGGTCATATCTTCCTTCTGAAACCTCATCTTTTAGCGGTTTTGCCATTGTAGTCCGTACTTCTGTTCGTTTGCTTCATTTTATTTCTAGAGAGCAGCCAGTTGACAGGGCAGAAAGCGAAATGCATTAGCTTTTCATAAATCAGCCAGCTCATGAAAAAAAGATGACAAGCAGAAAACGTTTAATATATACAACAAGCTATGACTTTCACTCAGGGTTATCTGAACAAAAACAAATGCAGAACTAATTTAAAGCACATAAAAATGAACAATCCAAATAAGTTTCTTTTTTCCTTAGTCCCAAGCCCTTTCTGTGTCACTGCCGTAATTAATTTCTTACCGACCTTGCTCTGAGACACAACAATAGAAAAGCAAAAACATTCTTAAGCTTGCTTCTTATTGCAGCTCATACCCCATTAGAAATGGCTGCCTTACATACATTAACATAACGTACAACCACGCTCCGCACGGTTTTGTAGGAACACACACCCTGGCCCACACAAAGCTAGTTGGTAAATCAGTGCTTCAGCAATCTCGCCATCACTAGCTCGTGTGGCCTCGAGACTGCAAACCCGCGCACTTCCCAGGACAGGGCAAAGCAGACCTAGCAAAATTACCACCAAGTACTGCTCAACGAGAACCTGAATCGGTTGCAGTTCTTGCAAAAAGGAGATTACATTTTTTTTTTCTCCTTAAGAAACACTGTAGTGGTTTCAAATCTATACTCTGGCCATTACACTTGCTAACATACCAGTGTACCATGGCTGTCAACAACATTTTATTTCTCCAGTTATTCTCTTTGTTCTAGTTTATTACGTCGGTTTTCATTGAGTTGAACATACCAAATGATGACAAATACGGGAATGTTAATTACAATCAAACAATGCAGACTTCAGCACTGACCGCCTGCTTCAGAGAGCGAATGGCAACTTCCAACCAGTGACACAAGAGAGAGAAGATGGGATGCATAATGGCATTCCAGAAACTATACTTCTCCAGGAGTTTTGGTGCAAACATCTCAGTCTGAAAATTAATTCCTACATTAAAAACTCATTCCTTCTCCTCTCGCCCTAAAAAAACCCAGGCCCTAAACTCATGATAATTCAAACATTAAAATTGCAAACCCTGTGAGAGACAGTTGTCTCAGCATTCACAAAATACTGAAAAGAGTTTCTGTGGGTGCTCCCTTTGTACCTGACAACTCAGAAAAGGATCTCTTCAGTCAGATGAACCACTTTAAACAGGTCAGAACTTTTGAGCTTCAAGCCCTTTGACAAGGTATATTTACTGGAGTACGCTGAGAATATCGGTATTTATTTCTTGACAGCATAGTACCTCGAGATAATACCATCTTACTTCACTATATTTAGCCTAGAAATATTAGCTCAGGAGTTACTCTCAACAGATTCTACATTTTCAGGAAGTTTAAGGGGGTAGAACTATCATAATGTAACACCAGCATTTTACATTTGGTATTCACTGCCTAATACCTTTACATCCTCACACTGTGTGCTGCCCCAGCACACCGGGTTATGATGAAGCACTAGGCCAGGTAAAAGCAAGAAAAATTATATTCTTGCTTTACTGGCTATTTGATAGTTGGCCAAATCAAACGTAGGTCCCTCCTCTTAAATGTAAAGAAGGTTTGGGATTTCATCATTACATGTTAAAATAAACAGTGCTGACATTTTAGGAGAGAAACAAGCAACCCTCTGCTTTGGTATTCCTACCCACAAAGGATTAGTTGTTTTCCAGACCTCCCAAAGGCAACCGCTGCTCATAGTCTCATTCCTGTGGTCGGTGGCTACCCTGCCAAATGCATGTGTAAAGGAAGTTTAAGTGCAAGCAGACAATATTTTATTCTATTAAAGCAAAACCAAAAACCAAGCAGAAAGCTAAGGAAAAAATACCATGGAACTTATCTATCCCACTTACCTTCTGACTGTCAGAGGCTTTTAAAAACACACTACTTGCTCCCATGAAGGCAGAAGGTTTAGAAACCTGGAGAGCCCATGCATATGAGCATCACCGGACTAGGGGACACCTGCCCATGACCCCCCTGGTCAGAGCCCAGACAGGTAAAGCACTCCCAGTACTAGGTATGGTCATATATATATATATCAGCAATGGTGATCATTTCTATCAGTCATGCCTTGTTACAAACTCATTTTTTTTCTTTTCTTTAAGCTTTCCTAAAGCTGTCTTGCCAAGTAGCAGTAGCCACATCACAGATAAGTGTAAATAACAAGACAAAACAACTATACCCAGGCTTCTAATCAAGCGGAATTTATACATTTGATTTTCTAAAGAAGGGCTTATTAGATACTAATTCTAACACAGCAAGCTACCTTTTAAAAATAGCCAGCTTAATGAAAAGCACAGGTCTAAATTACTTGCAGACCTAGTCAGTCCTCCAAAGCCCTCAAAAAAACCCCAAAACCTCAACTTCATGCTGACTTGAGTCTGTCATCAAGTCTAGGTTATAATTTAGGAGATTTGAAACTAAACTCTCAATTATTTTTTCCTGTGCTTTCTACAATATGGTGATTAATGTTTAAATTACCTCCTTTGTCTAAAATTCAGCCCAAATAATCTTGAAAGTGCAGTCATATCTATTTTAACCGGAAATTCATGACAAACAGCTCCCCAGTCCCCAACATATCCTTATTTGGGATTTGAATTTTTTTCCCTTAAGTGTCTGCTTGGAAATGAGCAATTTTTTTTTTCTCTTAAATGAAGAATCTGGCAATTTAGAGAGCCATTAGATTATTATATTTTACTTCTTATGGGAGCTAAGCACATCTCTCCTCTACAAAGCAGTTCACCCATCCATAGCTTTAAGAAAAATGGAGAAATGTAGTGGCAACATACTTAACCAAATGAGACTTGAGACTAAAACTCTTTCTGAGGTGCCAGGAAGCAATAACAAAGAAGAGCTGTGTCCGTCACTAAGTCACCATCATGGGAAGCAGTGTCACCCACCCAGACCCCAGCAGCACTGCGCAGATGTATTTGGCCAAATCCCAGTTGCTTCTTCACACCTACTGCTTCTTATTTTTTTTATGATGATATGGGAAAAACCTAATGCTCAACTTGCGAATTTCCATCTGTGGTGTCTGGAGCTGTACCTAGTCTCAACCGCGTGGACATGCAGAGAGCCTGCCGTGGTCAGGAAAATCGCTGAGCCTGGGGCTGGTCCAGAAAAGCCAGAGAAGCTGTGGATGCCCCATCCCTGGAGGGGTTCAAGGCCAGGCTGGATGAGGCTTTGAGCAACCTGGGCTAGTGGGAGGTGTCCCTGCCCATGGCAGGGGGGTGGGAACTCAATGGTCTTTAAGGTCCCTTCCAACCCAAACCCTTCTGTGATTCTATGGCACAGGTCATCAATAAGGAAACATTATGTTAAATGTATTTTAAAAGGATGAACTCTGTTGTTTTTAATAGGATATGCTATGGTTTTAATTCTTTCCAATTGAGGTCAGGAATACTATTCAGTGTTTGTCTTATTCCTGAGCTTGACCCACCACCAAACCAGCAAATTTTCTTTCCCACCCCACCCAGCCTCTCGGACAGCTCCTTCCTCCCTCCTACACCACACACCAGCAGCATGGGGATGAACATCCACTAGGGGCACAAGCCCAGGGCCTGGCTGGCAAGCTGCTGCAAGGATGACCATGGACCTTTCCACCAAAGGGACGCTGCAGCCAGCATGTACCTGCACCAGTCTTCATTTCAGAGGGGCTCCCCCATGCTGTCCCCCAAAGAGGACACCACCACATGGCGTGATGGCTGTGGACCGTAGAGCTGAAACACTATAAACGACATTACAGAATTCTTATGGGATCAATTTAATGACCATGCACTTGCCAGAAGAAGCTAACTTTTCCACTACAGGTCTTCGCTTTTATTGTCCTTTATAATTTCAGTGTATTGTTTTATTGTATTATTTCAGTGTATTTGTTTTATTATCTTATGTTTAAGATCACTGGCTTAGCAGCATGTATTGCAGGTCTAACTGCTGAGAAAGCTATTTATGTCTTGCCATGGCTGTCTACTATAGCTTTAGATATCAAACAGCTTCAATTTGAGAGAAGTCTTATAAGGAAACCTCCAAAAGTCCTCAAGTTAACCTGGCCAAAGGTCTCACCACACCTTTAAGAGAAAGGGAAGCCAGAGTATGAGCTGTAGCTGGAAATTATTTTGCTTACTGCAAAAACTAAGCAAGAAAGATCAAAAAGCAGTGGTGATCTCAAATAGTTAATTCCTGTAGTCAATAAACTGGCCAAGGAACCAATTATTCTGGAAACTAACGTGGATTAAGTAAAGGTGCATAATGCAGAGTGCTGTAATTCTGTTGTTTCTCAAAGAATAGTAAAATTAATAATCCCATCTGACTCTGACTCATCCAGATAACTAAAGAGTTCTCCCTTCCCACAGTCTAGCTTTAGAAAAAGTAGCTTTTACCCTGCTAGGCTCAAAATACTCAGGGGATAACATTCACAGCACGCTCACAGCATACAAAGCAATTAACTGCTCTTGTGGGCAACTAGTCACTGATGCAAAACAGAAGCAGAAACATCTGACAGTCATAGAACCTGCTGAGATTTTTCACAGCGCTGCAAACATTACTTTGGGTATAAGGAGAGATGAAAGTAAGTGAGCAATATTTGACAGACACAATATATGTTTTTATTACCTCACAGGGTTGTGTGCTTCTGTGTCACACTCATGACTTTCTACTGACAATACCTGGGAATTTTTCAAAGGCAGTTAATTTTTCAAAAACGGAGGGGGGAAGCCCCCAAAACAGTACATCTATGGAATTCAGCTATTAATAGATGCTTGAGTCTGCAGCTACCACTTACCTTTCTATTCAGCTGGTGTACGTATCTAGTTAGCAGAGTCTCTCAACTTGTATTTCACTTTGTTTCAGACCTCTAGAATATCCTGCATACCTGAAAACCTGCCTGCTCTTCCCACCATTACCAAAAATCCTATCTTTCTGACAGTGTTACGCTTTTGTGATACTACCACTATCTTTCAGGAAGACATCTATTTTCCAAACAGCCAATCATTAATTTATTTTCATTTCACTCTGTATTAGAGGAATGTAGCAAGAGCCCTGTTGATGAGTCAGGACACTGCAATTTTGATTCTCAACAGCTGAGAGATGATCTTGCATGGCAGAGGACAGGTTTTATTTAAACAGTGTCTCATTTTTTCCTGTGGGCTGATGCTTAGGAACAGTTTATCTAACAACACTGGTCAGTTCACATATTTACCGTGGTTGGTTTTTTTTTCCTATTCTTTGCATTCCACATTCACAGAGGTGCAAATGTTGCTATCTGAAATCAAGAAACTAAACAGTTACCTGCATAGGTACCAAACACTCACATTATTTAGCCAGTTCAAGCTCACTTAACCTGCTTTCAGCATATGAAGGACACAGCCCATTTTTAAACTATGTAAGCTTCTTTTAATCCATCTAGAGACAACTGTCCCTTGACAGATCATCACATACCCTTTTATAATTAAAGAATGCCTGCAAGTTAGCATCATAAACTGTGCATGTCAGAGAGATGTGCTTTTCCAAGGAAAGCAACAGGTGTGGGGCATGTTCTGTATTCAAACAACAAAAGTGTAAATAGAGACAAGTAATATCACTTGTGGCACCCAAACAATTAGGTAATGGGTATTTATGAAGGAAAAAATGACACAGATTACACAGCAGACTGAGATAGGATGGACTTGAGCATCATTGGGTCAGGTAAGCTGCCTGTACCGGATCCTGAGCCACAGGGAACCCTTAACAGAGAGAACATCGTGGAAATTCTTCTTTTCCCGTTCTTAACATTAGGATAGTGGGACGAAGATTACATCAATTTTCAGAAGATTTGAAATAAATGCCATTAAGTGTTAATCCAGATATGTCAAACACAAACTCTCACATCTTCTGAAAAGGCGAAGAAAAGTTTCCTTCTCAAATACATTCACATACTACTCAAATTCACAGGTGAGAAGAATTGTGTTCTAAGAAGAGTTCCAACTTTCCAAAATGCAAGAGTCTCCATGTATGTGGACTTGGCTGGGGCGCAGGAAGCACCACTGCTCACACATGACTGCCGAGCCACTGCCAAATCCCAGGGCTGCTGGTGGGTCTGGGAAGTAAACCAAGAGCGCTTTAGAAACTTTTTGGTCAGAAAACTTTTGGACCTGGGTCAAACTGCTCTTATTCAAGCTCGTTCTGGCAGTCTCATTAAACTATTGAATTCCATGGACATTTGACTTAACGCTAGCACTGGAGACTCAAAAGCAGCAGCAAGAACTTTTGCCTAACGTTTGCTGAGAGTCATCGTATTCTTGACTTGGTGCTATCTTTCCACTAATACTTTTTACTTTTACTTGACCACTGTCCTGAAGCACTACAAACAGCACAGTCACGTCAGCCTCCAGAAGTCTGTAATCAGGCTGTTTGTAAATTGGTAATGCCGTCAAAAGCAGATGCATACTGCCATATTCCTTAGGAAGGTGCAGTGCACACAAAGCACATCAGACTTCCAAAGTGCAGCAACCCGGGAAGAAGCACGGGCTTCCCCTGTATTTCCTAGCTGGAAACCTTGACAGCTTTGATCTTGATCTCTGTTGTATGACATAACTTTCTGCAGCTGGATGAGAGGCTGCTGAAGGCTTCCTCCAATAAAAACCCCAAGGGGAATACAAGACAGACAGCATGATGACAACGATGATGACAAGACTGGTTTCCATCATGGTGAAAGAATTTCTTCAACTTTATGTTCTAGTCCTCAAACACTTGCTGGCATGAAACACGCCTCAGCAACAGGCACAGAGTAACGTTAGCTGTTACTACCAATAATTTTTATAGGTACTCACCTGCACATTAGAAGAGGCTAGAGCACATCCAGGATTCTTGTCTCCACTGTGCTACTGGTTTGTATGGCATAATGATTAAGTCACCTTCAATTTTCTCATCTTTAATTAATCATCCTATGTTTAGTGCTTTGAAATTCAAGTAACAAGTACAAAACAAATACCTCTGGGTATATAAATGAATGTAAAATAAAACACTTTGTAGGAAACAAAGACACAAAGACAGCGATCAGTTAAACCACCTCTATTGTCTCAGACACATGACAAATCTGGTGTGCTTTATGCACGGAGTAATACTATTTCTTAGCAAAAATACACCACCCAACACACTAAAAAGATTTTAGCAATTAAGAGCTCTCACCTCTCAACCTTGGGTTCAATCTTCAAACATTTCATACCCTCATACCACATCAAATCCTGCCCATTTACTGGATTAAGTTACTGGTACATACAATTTGAAGGGTCTCATTTTTGCAGTGAATCAAACGTGGTAACTTTTTCAGACTGCCCCTATGGGCCAGGCTTGCTCTAACTCAATGACTGGCATAAAAACAGTGGGCAAAATTTGAGAAGTCATTTACTACCCACTAAGAGAGCAAGAATGCTTTTGAGAAAGGAAAAAAAAATCTTCCCTATCTAAACTTATCGGTACCTCTTTTAACAAATGTCTCGTGGAGCCTAGATTACCAACTCCATGGAAAAACTCCAGAGTTGTCCTAACGGACAGTTTACCTTGACACATCCAAGTGCCCTGCTCTTCACTATTCTTGCCTACTCCCTTGTCAACTGGCTCAAAATTTGGCCAGGTTATTTTCTTCCCCTTTAGAGTAACAAGCAGCCAAACATAGTATACAAAGGACAGTCATCAAGCTGAAATAAAGGATTATGTATGTCTGCAGCAACACTGCGTATTTTGCAAATACAGCTAAAGCGAGGAGGCAGCACTGGAACTATTAGACACTGTACGCACAAGTAGTATATACAACTTTGTTATGGCGATATTTGTTTTCAGACTCCAAAGCAAAGATCCTCAGGGCAGGATACTGTTCATTTGCTGTGTGAGAATAGGGTTGGATTATTTTTTTAAAATATCTTTGAGTCTGTTTATACCTTTCATTCCCTTGACAGAATATAATCAAGGACCAGTTTCCTCAGATGAATGCAACCCAAATTATTCTCTGTATCCTTAAAAAAAGCACATAGATATACCGATGAGTAATATTTGGACCAGACAAATACATGTATTGTGTGTGGGGCACGGAGGAGCTGTAACAGTTACATTGTTCTAATGCAGCTGTTCACAATTACTGGAATGCATTGTGAGGCACTTCTGATTACTGCCTGTTTAATCTATATATAAATTCATTATTTTGCTATTCAAAAATTTGGCATTTAGATGGTATCCTCAAAGCTTCAAAACTGTACTCTATCTGTGATGCCCCAGCTGGCTATCTCAAAGTGTGCCAACGGAATGGAAATGTCACCAAAGATCACACCACTCTCTGAGGTATCTGTGTTATTTTAAGAAGTGAAGATAAACTGTGGCCAACTCCACATTGTTTCCTTAAATCTTTCACTCAATAACTATGGACACTGCTTAAAATACATGTGCAAGGTCAACGGCACCACAAGTTACATGCTGGTTAATAAGCCCTTGAAATTTCCAAAAGGTATTGTATGGGTTGCACAGGTCAAACCAGAAATAGGTAGAAAAGTTTCACCTGAGATTGTCAATGGTGAATTGCCACCAGTCATACAGGAGAACCTACATGCTCTTTCAAAGGCATTAACAAGAAAATCTGCTATTTGAGAGTGGGGTTTTGGGGAACATTTAAATTATTTACCTGAAATACAACATCTCTGAAAGCACTGGCACACTGACTGCAGAAAATATTTGTTACAATCAATTGCATGCTTTTTCGATCCTGCCAATTATTGTTATATGGATGCTGTTTTACTAAAAGATACTGTCCTGGTAAGCCATGGTGAGGAGTGCAACTCCATAAGTCCATTACTCCAAAGCATTTTTTCACAAGAAAAAAATGCCACGGGTCTCAGCTGCTTCCTACAACAGTTTTCATGCATGCATTTGACTTGGAGCTAGGACATACATGATGTGCAACATCGGTGTCTGCACTGTAAATTGCACTTCTTGGGCGATCTCTTTGGATGAAGATGAGAAGTCAACTGGCCAGACATCTTTTCTTAATAATGCATTTATGTTAAGCAGACAAGGCACCAATGTTCTTTTTCTTGGGCCAACTGCTATGTCCAAGAGGAAATATCCATGAACGAGGAGAAAAATACTTCATTGACCTGTGGAAGGCTCAAGATTTCTGCAGTGTCATGCAAAAAATGATAAATCATTTCTTCACAGTCCTGAAAAATATTCAGTGTAGTTAAATAAAGCTTGAGTCGAATACCATGTTTCAGAAACCAACAAAGTAGTGCTGGCTCTGTTCTAGTATCCATGCATGATATCCCATGGTCATCTTCACTCCAGCAGTGACCACCCAGTTGCAGCAGCCACACACACAAAGTCTGATTTTTGGAGACTTCTTACCAGGGCTGATCCTTGCCTACCCAAGCCTTTCCTACAGGCTTGCCCAGCCTCAGAGGTAGAGTTTGAAATGATTGTGACCACAAGAGCTTCCTAATCCCACACGGAATCACTTCCCCATCTATCATCACAGAAATCCAGTCATCTCTCAGGTCCTGCCCGTTTCTGCCCCCATTCCTACCAGTTTTCCTTTTTGCCTCTCTGCCTGACCATTAGCAATCTACAGTGACCTAAAGCAGGGAACAGTATTAGACCATTCATGGCATATACCATATTTTAATTTCCACATTTTTACCTAAATGGATAGTAGTGAAGTCTGACAGAGCCTCTTTAGGAAGAGTAATTTAAACCCAACAACAACAAACCACCAACCACAAAAAAAAAAAAAAACCACCAAAAATCCCCCACTCAGATTGATAGGCAGACAAAAAAAGGAAAAATGCTGAAAATGTCAAGAGGTAATTTAATGATTCGGTGACTCATCATGAGACAAGTCTTCTGTGGTGTTTTAAAAAAAACACAAAACCAAACAGCAGCAACATAGTGTGTCATGAGAAGGATCAGATGAATTCTTAGCATTTTTTAAGAATAAAATAATCTGGGCAAATTATACAATGAATAGGGTAGCGAAAAATAAATATCTGATGTTTGCAATTACCCCAGCTCACCGTCATACTTCCTTTTGGCCTCACCCAATGTGTGCAGCTATTCATGATGTCTCATCTCAGCCAGGAGACATTCCTTAGTGCTAATGAATTGTGGAAAAAAAGGGAAAAAACCCAACTTAGACAAGAAACATATCCATTACCAAAATTAAAGGTGTAGCTTTAAAATAACAATTTGCTGTAAAATTATATCCTCAGACAAAGCCACATAGCAAGCTACAACCTCCTTCGTCTCTATTTTGCAAAGAAAGAAAAGGAAAACAAAAGGAACAGTCTCACAGTGTCCTTTATTCAGATCTTGATCAAAGATGTGCTGTGTCTGCTAATTACTAGCTTAGAGCAGAAACAGGTCAGGTCCAGCCCTGCAAGGTATTATGTTTCTCCAGGAAAGCTGCTAAATGCCTCAGGCTCCATTATCTTTAACACCAGATGAAGTCCTTCTCTTTAAACAAAGAACCCTTTTTTTCTCCACATCAAGAGAACTTCAAAACTTTATAACCATATTTCATTCCAAAATGCATTTGTTATTTCTCATATAAAAATATACAAACACATAGAAGTCAGGAATCCATTCTCCCTACCAAGATAAATCTACCAAATTATACCACCTTATGATCACACAAAAGGTAGTGCTGATTTCTCCAAACTTTCTTCTTCCCCCCTTTGAAATGATCAACAATAACACTGAATTGATACACTATTAATTTTAGCACTGGCATGCTACCCCCACTCACCTTTACATATTCTACATAATAGAATCTCTAAGTGGTATTTGTTCTTTATTTGCAGCAACTACAATGTGTGTCACTGAAATACTCAACTTTAATGTAAGTAAGGATAGTTTGGTTTTGTTAAAAAAAAAAGTAACCCATAGATTTTATTTGTTTACCTTCTATACAATAACTGAGATTTAATACTGATTTGCCTGGTTTTTTTTTGTTTTTTTGTTTTTTTGTTTGTTTTTTTTAAATGACAGTATTGCTTACCTGACTGGTTCTGAAACTTGATTTTGTCCCAACTTCCACGCAAGCCCAAGCCATTCACAGCACTGTGCCACCTTCGTTTAGCAGCGCTGCCATGAAGGGACCTTCAGCCTGCCCTTACTCCAAGCCATTCCCATTGTGCTTGGAGCCTTCTGCTCCAGGAAAGCTCCCTTCAGCCAAGTGGAACAGATACAAATATCTCACAACCATACTCTCTTCATAATTTAGTTACTCAACGTTGCTCCTTTGCAGGCAGCTCCAAGAGATGCAACACCGAAACATTAGTCCCAGCGTTCACTCACCTATCCCATTAATGGGGTGGTCTTGTAAGAGTTAACAAGACTTTGTGGAAAACTACTGATCTGTCCAGCCATCACCTTCCTTCCAAAACTTGGAAAAGGAGATAACTGGCAACACTTTCGGCCAAGGGACTCTGAGATCACTATCAACAGCAGGCACACGTATAAATTTCAGTACTTGAGAGGCTTTGAATGGAAAATATTACACATTTTTGTACTTGCAAAAACTGTTATACATTATACGTAGCACAGTACGTGTACTTTAGTGACTCCCTGTGTCACTGAAACTTATAGTCTGCTCGTAAATGGTTTTGTATGTAAAGGAAAAATAATCTGTTAGTAATCGAGAAGCATTAGTTATCTCTGAAGTCACTGTGCTCATTAAAACTTTGGCTTCCTAAACTCTAATATATTTTAAGAATGTACGCTACATTCCATTTTTTGCATAGAAGCTTAGTAGTTGGAAAGAATATTATATGGTCAATAGACTAACTACCCCGGGTTTGGGCATTTTCCATCCAAAAGACATTAAGTGAGCGTTCAAAGTCCCGTCTGCTGAAGCTCACGTTATTTCTGTAATTCATTCCCTTCTGCCAAGAGGTTCTCTCTTGTACAGCAGCAATGACTCACGGCTGAAATGCAGACAACACACTAGGCAAAAAAGTAAGCCCCTCAAAACAATTACCACTTAGAAAGCCCATTTTAATTGCCTGGTGAAGAATTTATTCCAAACAGAAAGCAACATCAAACACCAGCTTACAGCCTCTCAAACTTTACCATTTTTATTTTGAAAGACTTCATGCTCAGCCCCACCCACATAAAACTAACTTCTAAACCTTCAGGGGGTTTTTTTTTTGAGCCTTTTTTCTGTTTTTTTTTGTTTGTTTTTTTTTTTTTTTTAAAGTAGTATTTTAATTGTATCTTGGTGAGAATTAGAAATGTTAGGATACTAAAGCTTGCTGAAACTGTAGAGAAAAATAGTCAGCAGACATTATAAGCTTAGAAGTTGTACGGCATTAAGAGAAATATTAAAGATCCCGAAATATGAAAGCATATAGATCTCTTGGGAATTTAAATGTAAGAGAGATTGAAATAATTTGAAAATTTCATTTTAACAGACAGACACCACTCAGCTTACACAGTCCACAAGAACACTGGAAAAAAGCTAAAGCCTAAACTTGGGCCAATTTTTACAAAGTATGCAACAAACATTTTGTTAACATCAAATTCAATTAAGCCTAAACCACGAAAATAAACAAGAATAATTTACTCAGTTTATAAGAGAAGTAGACATATTTAAGTAAAAATAAATTAATTAATCCATCCAGGTTCAGTTCTGGTTCAGGCAGGCAAAACTCCCCCAGTGTAGCTACAAGGGCTCTCTTCTGAGCATCTAGGGCAAGCAACTAAAGTTGTCCAGTTTTTAAGTAGGAAAATTACTACCCAAAGTGTTCTTGAGATATTTGCAATAACCTTTTTTTTTTTATCCTTATACATTTGTTACTACCAGTTTTGTTTTTAAACTCTCATGGATCAGAAGCAAAGGCAATATTTGTCATTTTATATTTTTGCAGAAGAGATGATATGAGGCAATACTAACATTTCTGTGCTCAAGGTGTGCCACGTCATTTTCACTGTTTTTTTTCCCCTGTGTTTGCCACTTCTTTTCCTTCTTCTGCTAAAAGTTATACTATCTTTCCTTAAAAGCTTCCTTATTCTTTGGAACATAATATTCTTTCTGACAATTGTCTCCCTCCTGCTCTGACAGGCAAACTGACAAATTTTTCCTGCATAACTCACCGTGCATTAGATGAAAATGGGGGTACACTGTGCACAAAGCTGAAGGAAAGCTCAATTAAAAAAAAAAGAAAAACAACCAACGTGAGAAAATACTTTCTGTCTGCACACAGCACAAACACCTTGATGTTGTCAGCCTCTCTGGGACAAGAGTCGTGGTGACATATATAAAACAATGCCCACAAGACCCTAATTTAATTATTAGTTACAAGTGTTGATGATGATCAAACCTGTATCTCCTGTGTACGCACCCAGGTTTGCACCACACAGGGGTTACCAAGGCATGGTTTACTTCTCACCCGCCTCTCTTCTTCTGAACCATCAGATACCAGCCACAAGAGTCAGGATACCAGACTAACAGGTTCACTGATCCAATACACTCCTCTAAGGCTAAGCCATCCCTACAGTTCTTGAATTCTCCTATTATTTGTCAGGCTTAGCATTCAGACCAGAACAGATCCATTGAAACACATCTTACTCAGTGTCAGGCCCATTGGAAAAATGTGAGGTGGCAGTTCTTGAATTCTCCTATTATTTGTCAGGCTTAGCATTCAGACCAGAACAGATCCATTGAAACACATCTTAGTGTCAGGCCCATTGGAAAAACGTGAGGTGGTGGTGGGGATGTAAAAATCAATATATACACAGCTCTTTGCTATTCAACCTTCAGGCAAAACTGGATTTTACTTCTAATATTGAACTAGCCGCAGTATTAAAAGATGAGACTCTCAGGTCTGTTTTACAGGGCAATGGAACTCTACAGGGTGCTTTGCAGCAGAGCATCCAAGAGCACACCTTTCTTCTTATTTTCTTGTAGGAAACTTCAGGAACTGAAACCTGTGTGCACTCCAAAACCTAAATATCATTTAAGAGTTCAAAGCAGATTTACGTCATCACGAAAAATGTAAAAATAACTACAACAATACTCTCAGGTCTGTTTTACAGGGCAATGGAACTCTACAGGGTGCTTTGCAGCAGAGCATCCAAGAGCACACCTTTCTTCTTATTTTCTTGTAGGAAACTTCAGGAACTGAAACCTGTGTGCACTCCAAAACCTAAATATCATTTAAGAGTTCAAAGCAGATTTACGTCATCACCAAAAATGTAAAAATAACTACAACAATATTTGCCTACAGGTTCCTAACAACTAGAAAATATTTGGGGTAGAACGCAGTTTAGTTCCCAAGGAACTAAACAAAAATGACAGGTAACAGTAGCCCTGATTTAATGGTCATCATGAGACTTAATTTTTCTTAGAAACTTCCATTGAAATCCTCAGAGCCTCAACAGCTATCAAGAAAGATCATATTTGACTGTGTGAACAGTAGATAAAGGTTATCTGCATAAGAAAAAAGGGAAATTTCTAGTTTTAGGAAGTAAAATACTAAAGCCAAACCAAGTCTGCTGCAAATGCAGAAATGGAACTAGAAGTCATGAATTTAAAACCTACGCTTATCCCCTAAATCAATTCTGACAAATAAAACAACACCTGAAATATCAAGATCACTAATGGAAAATATTTAGCAAGTAATATAGCATCTTAAAAAAAAAGCTGTAATTAGCTGCCTCACACAGTAGGTAATATTACTAGAGAAATAAAAAATAATGCTTTGCTACATTATGCTGGAGTGGTTGTGGAGTATCGGTGGCTGTCACCTTGAATACCATGGAAATCCAATAGAAAATAAAGAAATGAAAGCCAGAATTGCATCAAAGGCCTCCTGGAGAATAACACTCCATGAAGATTACTTCAAATGAAACAAAAATAAAAGAATCGTAAGAATATAGCTTCTGATGGCTTGCTGTAACTCATTAAAAAACCAAACCAAAACAAAAAGCCCTACATTTCCCTCTGAGGATTATTTATAAATGGGAGGAAAACAGTTACCGAAAGAGTTTCCTGAAACACTGCAATGAACCTTTTCCTCAGAATAATTAAAAAGCAGGACTTAACTGGTGAATCACATCACACTAAAGGCAAACAACATTGCTTGCCTATCACCCATCAAAATCTGAAGGATTAAACAGGTTGATTTCTGCCTTTTTTCCAGAAAAAATAAAAAGAGAAAAAGAAAAAAACCATCCAGAACCAAAACCAAACCCCAAATCCAACATGTACTGCATGTTCTGCTTCCACCCTTCAATAGCATTTAAAAGGCTTTTCAACACTTGGTAAAAGACAAGAAAAACTAACTGAAGGAATTTGCAACTTGTAGATCACTGTTAGGCGATTGTCAAACTCCTAGGGACACTAGTTACCGCTGCAATCAGCCTAGACATATTTTCTGTACTAAATTTCAGATTGCCATTTGCAGAGTGAAAATAGGCTTCTAAACTGCTATACATCTAAACATCAAGACAAAACTATCACCTTTACAATTATTTGCTTGTGTAAAACCACTTTGGAAACTCGTAGTCTTTTACACTGTGTATTTTTTTTGTTTTAGCAGATGCATCTTTTTAAAGAATGTTTTTTAAAAAAATCTCATCTCATTGTACATCAGAGTAGTTCAACCCCTACTGTGGAACTATAATGCAAGGCAATTATTCTCATATCCATCTTAAACGTAGGAATTAAAGAATACAGTCCATATAATAAGAACAGGTGATAAACATTTATTCTTTGCCTAGTCACAGCATATCTGAAAGATATGCATGGTTTCGGATCTGGCAGCAAATATCTATAGGGTCAGCAAAATCACCTACATCACTTTTTAAAATAAATCTTTACTCCCTTGTCTGAAAACAAGCAATTTAAAAAAATAAAAATTAAGAGACAAAGTTTAGAATTAGATTTTGCCACACTTGTCAGATGTCTGTGTTACACAACCACTTGTTGAAGGAAACATTTTGACATTCAGTAAATAATGATGTACCTTTGGCACCTGGCATTGTCCACCATCTATATTTACAACTGTATTTATGTTCCTATGCTACAAAATATATCAGCCTCAAGAAAGTGAACGGCCCTTACAAATCCTGATCTTTTGCAGCTCTACAGATCACCAGGAGTCTCTAAGGTCCACAGTGCGGGGAAGGCTGCTCTTGCTTAACTAGTGCTTGCGCTCACCCATTTCCTGGCAGATGGGTAGGTATAATCCTGCAAAAGTCACTGAACTCCATTTTCACCCCACAACCTTCCATTTCCATCCCAGCAACTCTCCTTTGAAGTTCAAGGCAAGTCTTTAGTTTGTCAGGTTCCTTTAGTTCCAGCATGTTTTGTGGTTCATCTAATTGCTAGCTGTGAACCAAAGCGCTGCGCACAACAAAAGATTTTAAATTCTGGATGAAGCTACAGCTGTACCCTTCCATTTATTCAGCTTGTGGGCAGGCTTTCCAAAGTCCTCGCTTAGCTAGCAAAACCTGTTCAGCTGCTAAATTAGGAGCACAATCTTTCTACCTTGCCTCCAATTAAAAAAGAAAAAAAGTGCATATACTTATGCACCAAGACACTTTAGTATGCAAAGAAGAAACCAGCATCTTCATTAGCTTCGAATTCTTTAGACATCTTTTTACCCAACGCCACTTATTTTCAAAGCCAGATAAAGCATGAGGACTTAAGATGACCCAGTTGTTTGCGCTGCAATTTACAGCATAAAAAGCCACGTGCAAATTTGCAGAGGAAAAGCAACTTTCTCTGCAGCACCCGCTTACTGCACATTGCACAGGAGCGTAGGTCCTGCAGGACAGGTTACTTCCAGACCCAAAGGTCAGGGTGACAGAAGTACTTGGCGATTTTCATGTCATGTCATCCCCCAGGACAGCCCAGCTCTCCTCCCCTTCCACCCTCTCAACAAAAATTTCTGAAAACATGCAAGTTGAGCGCTGCTGAAATAGAAAATTCACAGATCACGAGGGGGACTACATAGCAAGGCACCAGATAACTTTTAGCAAATAAACTCTGAGGGACAAATTACTTTGCTTTGCCTTAGTGCTTTTCTTGCCTGGTCATGCAGGCTCTCTTCTGCAGCCCTAAGTAATACATTTTTGTTTTTAATGAAGACTCTTCTGTTAGCACATTTTCCTATTTCTGCATACCTAGCTTTGTAACCTGAATGCTTCTTTGGAAACACTTTTCCACACAATTCCATAAAAATAATACAACAAAACAAGAGACACTCAGGAATTTTAATAAGCGGAGGAGCAAGGCAGATCTGTTCCTGCATCATTAAGCTGTTTAGATTAATTCCCCAAACCTCTACTGCTTTGAGCTTACAGGCTCCTGAAAACTTTGACAACTGATCCTTTTATTTCTAAAAACAAACAAACAAACAAACAAAAAAAAACACAACACGTTAACCAGACAGCTTTAAGGCTTCAAGCTGGTGAAACACTGGCATTTGGCAGAGAGGAGGCCGTGACCACTTAGAATCAGCAACAGATCAGAAATATGTCAAGTGTTTTCTGTTAAAACTTTCAGATAAGTCTGTGGTCAATAACACAAAGTTGAACGGGAATATTTAGAGTCTCACTGGGATATATGTGCCTCCACCGAGTGAGCTACCCGCAATAACTAACACCTCCAGGGTTAGTGACATGGCTAAGTAAGAGAAGTGAACTTCTCTCTGGTAGGCACAATTTTCCAGACAGTTTCTTTTCAGGCATAATTACTGAAAACTAGGATTGAAGAATAAATTGCTTAAGGTTTTGACTAGCAGCTAAACTATAAAGTTTGTTTCTATATTCCTAGCCATATGACATCTACTGAGTTCTGTAATTTTTCTCTGTTTCAACTGTCTCAATTAAAAAAGGGATAATGGTGCTTATCCCTTTAATCAACTGATACTCAGTTTTGACATCCCTCAAAGAAGAGCTATGCAAGAATTAATATTACAGGAAAAAGAATTCCAGAAAAAAAAAGTTTTCAGGTTTTGAATAAATTGCTCAGAAGTTGTGATGCTTTCAGCCAATTTATTGCCTGTGTTCAACTGGCACAGGACAAACAACCTCCTTCTGTATGCTAGAAAAGCAAATCACCAAAGAGCAAAACTAAAGTCAAAATGTCTATGTAAGGGAAATGATGATGACTAGTCAACCAAAGCTGGAGAAAAATAAGACTTCTGAATGCATTCTTATCATAGTTTGCTTAAAGCTCATCCTTATATGGCTTATGGAAACAAAATATCCACCCCAAGGAACCCATGACTCATCAACCTGAAAGCATGAGTTTTAACCACCATCTATAAAGTGAAGCTTACATTGTTAATAGTTTGAAATCCTTTCTATACCTGTATTCTTCTGCTTGCTGATCCTCTTTCATTTTTCTTAGCCTCTTCCTGCATTTTATTTAGTGGTTATACTATCTTCTCACCTTTCCATAGAGACAATTTAACTTCTTCAACTTTAGGACTTCAGATCCCCCTGTAACAGCACATAAGGCTGGCTCTTGGGATCCACGGTGCCATTCTCCCCACTGCTGGTTTTTATTTTTGCGAAATTAAATAGTTTACAGCTAACCTACACTAGCTTCAACACCCAAGGAACAAAGGACTCAAGTCCCTTCAAACTTGCTCTACATCAAGGCATCTCACTTCCCCATCTTCAAAGTGGGAACAAGATAATCCATTTTGTCAACATAGTTTATCAGAACATACATTCCTCAAAGCAAAATGCTCTTCCTCCTGTGCATTTCCAAAGCAGAGCAGTGGTCTCAACACAATAGATGGTAATATTATTATATCATTTTATAATAAAAGCAAGATTAGGAAAAATAAAAATACAAAGTAAAAAGTATAGTGAGCTAGTCTCACTGCAGACAACCATTTCTGAAATGGATAACTTGAAAAATGACCTTAGTAAAAAGAAACTAAGTGATCCACAACATTTTTCCCTATTGCCCCACCTCAAATCATGAGCATTTCAGCTGTTCTTAACCTAGAAGTCTAGACTTCATGTTTCCTGGAGAAAGAGAAAAAAAAAAAACCAAACCCAAAAAACCAAAAAAAACCCCAACAAACCCAAACATGAAAAGATGAGGGAGGACACTGTGATAAAGATTCATACTCGGGCAGATAAAATAAGCATCACGGTTTTCAACACTTGAATTTATCCACTGCAGAACACAGGTTTAAGGCTCATCTGAATTTTGGCTCCAAGTCCTGTCAACACAGACATCAAAAATACCAGACAGACCTCAGCTTCACCTGTGACACTTGGGCAACCCTGTGCTTTTAAAAAGTTTAGGGGAAAAAACCCAAACCCCATAGCCATCACTGAAATTCATCTACTGCTTTGTAACACCCACGTTCATTTGCAAAGATCCACTGAGTCATCCACTGAAGACCAGGAAGTAGAACTGTAGGAACTGCTCACTGCTGACCCAAAAAGATTTCTGAAGCACTGCAAAATAGCAAGAGAGGTAAACAACCTTAAGAATCCTCCTTTCACTTCCCAAGCTGAGCTATCTCAATGCTTTTTGTCCTAAATGGATAAATTCATAGGGAGAGGTGAAGGAAATTCCTTTACAAAGCACACTATAGCTGTGCAAGTCTGTTCTACATATAAAGAGGTAAATAATTTCTATATTATAAAAGCAAAAAAACTTTCTGAACTTTTCTGTATTTTTTTTTTTTACCCCTATATTGCTCACTGACACTTTTTCCAAGTTTCATGAGTATCATGATCTCATGTAATGGACTTAATACACAAGTTTTTATCTTTCTCACTTCCAAAGAATCATTAAGGCAGGAGTCTGGACAAGCAGTCCCCAAAACCAATATTTTAAAAATAGGTGGTGGCTCTTAGCTGTTCAGCAACTTACAGATTTATTTATGGGAGTCCATGCTAAGTTACTAAACTTGAAAATATATCCAAAATGCAAGCATCTGGTTTCCATCTCTCCTCATGGGAACCAGAAAAGGGCTTGAACTCCAAAAATAAAATACTGGGGTGCAAAAGAGCAGGATCTCAGGGAGGGAGAGACCCATGCAAAGAAAAATTCCTTAGGCAAATCATTTAAGGTTTAAAAACCCAACAAACTATCAAGAACCTAAAATTGCATGTTACAAAAAGAAGAAAAAACACACCCCAGATTTCCAAGCCCTATCTAATATGAAAAATGAGCAAATACACTAAAATTATATTTTTATTACACAATTTAAAAATTATAACCTTCACAATAAGCAGAGAGACTTGTTTACAGAACAAATTAATTCTAAAGACATATACCTGAAAATACTTGAGAACACATGCAAACATTAGGCATCTACTACTGTACGTGGCTGGCAAGCACAGTTCTATCTATTTGTACTTAAGCAACTCTGAGCAAAGTGGACTTGCAATTGTGACAGCTGTAATTCTGGTTCCTTCCAGAGGCAGAGAACAATTCCATATTTAAAAAACCAGCGTGTGATATTGTGTTACACAGGAAAAAAGTGAGCTTTTGTTCTGCCTTGAAATATATTGCCAACATTCATTTACAAGTCACAAAACACCTAATTGGTTTTCCGTAAGAGGTAGGTGCACATCTGCCTCCACAAATAGAGTGCTTTAAACCTGTAAGTAAAGCTTCTGAAGGCATTGCTTTAAATATCCACTCCAACCTTCCACTCAAGCTACTTCTTGCCCTTTATTTTGTTTCTCTCAATTTTATTTTTTCCACTTGGCACATAAAGAACAGAGGAAGTCAAGTGAAAACCTGACCAACAGTATAAAGTTCTATCAAGTTAAAAATATTTATAAGAAGCAGCTGATCATAATTTCCTCTCTCGCCTTTGCCACGTAGACTCATGAAGTTTCCTTCACACCATTTAAAAGGCAGGCTGTCACCACGCCCCAGCCACCATGCCAAGTAGGATGCTGGAGCCCATCAACCTCAGATGGCACCCACTTGGGTTCACTGGCCCGGTAATTCCTAGGGTGTACCACTGCTTTTCTGCCAACTATCCTCACAACACACACATACAAAACCGCTAAAAAGCCAGAGCAAGACCCTGCTTCTTTTTCAAATAACTACTGAATTTTTGGTTAGTCCTACCCCAGCAAACAGCACAGCCAGCCCCATCTCTGACACACCATGAAGCTGGTGGTATACCTGGCCATTTTTCCACATATTGCCATTATCTTCACACCAGGCTTAAGTGTGCACCACTATATTAATTTTCACATATTGCATATGAATTATAACTGGCCAAGAGTAACGCAGGCATCCATAGATGACTGCACAGTACTTCTTTAAATTTATCATTAATAAAGGTCACTTGGTGCTACCATCAAAAACATACCAAACTGAACGTACTAAATATATTCTACTTCCTATGGCTAATTTGATCAAACTGTGTTCTTTCACATCTTTCATAAAACACCACAGGGACATGCTCACAGTGCAAAAGCCATTAGCTCAAGCCATAATGCTCTTCCAGTTTTCTTAGACCTCCAGTTAATACCACAAACCAACCGATCACTGTGCCCCTTTAAAGCAGCGGCACACTAGGGCACATAAAAGCTCAGGGAACTGTAAAAACCCCTAAAGATAATGAAAAGCAATAAAATCACAATTAGATATATCTGTCTTCCTTTCCTTTTTCCTTTTATCTTAAAAGGAAGAAATGTTTTATGCTGAAGGTGGTGAGGCAGTGGCCCAGGTTGCCCAGCAAGGTGGTAGATGCCCCATCCCTGGAGGTGTTCAAGGCCAGGCTGGATGAGGCTTTGAGCAACCTGGTCTAGTGGGAGGTGTTCCTGCCCAAGGCAGGGGGGTGGAACTCGATGATCTTTAAGGCCCCTTCCAACCCAAACCATTCTGTGGTTCTGTCTGCACCAACTTGTAATTTGAAAGCCAACACTGTTTCGCATTGACAGCATCTCTTTAATCTTGCATGTGAACAAGAAGAGCTCAAAATATTTTATTTAGTTTGGTTTTGTTTTGGGAGAAGAAGCAGGAATAGCAGAATATAATTATGGAGATCCCTCAATACTGACATGGGTTATCTCGCCACCCTGTTGACACTCGCAAGCTGTCCTTCCCATGGGCATTCAGCATCTGCAGTTAGCGTGAGCCAGTCCGACTCCAAGAATCACTTTCTTCCAGGCTATAAAGAACAAATAAACAACTGAAACAAATCTGCTAAACAGCAATCAGAGCAAGGAAGTTTTCACACGCAGATGAGCTGGGAGAGCACTGTGTTTGGTTTTGGTTTCATGGGATCCAGGCAGAACTAGAAACAGCTGAGACCCTGGGACTGCAGTCCAGTAGAGCTGCAAGACAGGCCATCTGTCCCACCCCCAGATGCTGGGACTGAGGCTGTTCCTTTGATCTCTGCTAGGCTGATCCTGACTTAGCCTTCAGCTGTCAGGTAGCCGACGCTGGTGAGTCAGACGCTACGCTGGGTAGGAAGGGTGAGAACAGGAGGGGACTGGGCTAACTTGTGATTAATTTGATTTTCAAACCACTCATCCCTGCACCCAACCAGAAGCAGGCTCAGACAAGTTATTGCCTGACCAAGACACACCTGCTATTCCTTTCCTCTACCTGATATTAACCCTGCCCATGAGTTTATGGCAATGGGAGAAAGCGAGCCAAGAACCCTACAGTCCCAGCTGCCTGCTGGGGTGACTCAGTGGACTCCTGGAAAGTGCACTTCTAAACGACCTGCCTGGCTCATTGGGAGACAGAAAAGCAAGTGACACACTAGATACACAATGCACGATTCTTCTGGTGAGCTCGTATAATGCCTCTGTTTCACCAAACAACTTTTAATAGCAACTTTACAAGTTTCACTCAAGAAGATGCCCTAGGCATGAACCATGCCACAAGATACTCCTTTCCTCAGAGAAGGGAATCCCTTATTGAGGGTAGCTAAGGACCAAAGTACAGCAGGACAAGAGGAAAAACAAGAACCAACAGGCAGCGCTGAATTGTAGCCAGTTAGGAAGGAAAGCACTCACACAACCATTCAACTACATATCGCATAGGACTGGGAACGAGCACCACTGCCCTGGAGAGCTGGAAGTTTGTCAAACCCAGAGCCATGTCCTCTCTTTTATTCTTATACCAATGAAGTCTCAGAGAGAGGTGGTCCTTTCATTAAAGGCCAGATAATTTTCCAGGAAAGGTAGTAACTGGTAAAGACATACTCTTATGGTCCTCAACCACCACTCATCAAGGGACTTTGCATTGCTGAAGGTGGGCACGAAGAGCAATCACAGGGTATCGTTTTCTTTGATAACAAGAAAAGATGGTTCTCATTATGTGATGGCTTCAGAGGCCAATCCTCCTCCACAATGCTCTCTCACATTATTAAATAAATATATCAGTATTCTAATAAAAGCCAGTATTTAGCCCCGTGAGACTTTTGAGAGCTCAAGAAATTTCTTGCTTGTGCTGCTGCTCTTCCTGCTTCAGTTCCAATAACCTGCACACAAGCATCCTGCTCCCTCCTTCCAACCCCTCTCAAAACATAGTCCTGGGCTAACAGCAGCATGCTGAAACCTAATAAACTGAACGTTTCAGGAATGGGGAGACTGGACCAAGCTGGAACTTCTATAGTTGACACTGCAGTTAGCGAAAGGGGGCTGCTACTTTGTGAAACAGTAGTATTGGTTCAGGAAACATGCAGTGTTTTCATCCATATAACTACTTCAATAAATCCATCATTCCGTTTGCCAATAAAAATTACAATGTAGGACTTGACCCAAACAAGAAATGCCCCTAGTCAATCAGGAGAGGGGAAGGGAAAAAGAGCCTGGGTAAGACTTGTTTTTAGTTAAACAAGTGTTAACAAAATGGGAGCTCAAAAGGAAGAGGAACTAGATTTCATTCCATGTAGAACAGGTGACAGAAGGTTGGAAAAGGTCTCTGTTGACTTGCGCAATTAACATCTAATAAATTTTCTAAAATGCTATACAATCAACACACATTTCAGGCTACAGCAGCATACCTTTCAATCGTGGCCACTTAACTCCATGCCCTTTGCCAAACCACTTACATGTTTTTATCCTCCAAACAACTGTTACGATGGTGATTAATTCTTTCTTTAAAGTAAGAAAAAGGTATCTTACCTTTGCAGAGTCATGTTCAAATTGCCTGTACACGCCTTGATCTTGTTTTGTGCTTCTAGATGAGTCATCCCGTCCGTACTTATCCCATCAATGGTAAGAACCACATCGCCTATCCCCACGTGTGCGCGGGCTGCCTTGCCACCGTCATTAAGCTGAAATATCACAAGAAGGGTAAATGAGAAACTTGGACGGTTTATGTTTATAGTCTCTGAACACAGGACCACAGTACCTTACTCACAGCGCTGTTTCATAGAAAGAAAAAGAAAAAAAAAGTTATCTTTTCTCCTTTGTGAGCATGTCCCTGTGAAAGTTGCTGTACTATCTTTCTTTCCGGTGAAGCAATATGTATAGATTCTTGTTCTTATTTCACTTGAATGACAGGAAATACATTGCACAGTATTGCCTATTTTTCCAAATCAAACTCCACTTCTTTACTGGCTGGAAGCTGTGCACACGCACCAAGAGACACAAGCAGGGATAGGTACACACAGTTTCCTGGATGCCAAGTTCCAGCCTCTTATCTCTTTATACATGAAATTTCTCTCACAAGAGGAAAGAGGAAGGCTGTAAACTAGTTTTTTCCACTGTAGATTTTCCATCTAAACAATCTCTTCAAAGTTTATATATTTGTCAATGACCGGTCATGTGCATGGAAGACTTCATTAATACTGAAACTGTCTTTTTTCCCCAGCTGTAACTACTAGCAAGTCAAAAGTTCAACATCACAGACAGGCTGGTTACAGGACTTTGTTTGGCCTTTCTCTCGGTAGGTTTATAGCCCCCAGCGACCTGCAGTACATTCAGACCAGAATAAGAAAGGCCTCTTAAGCAGTTTGCCTCTTTGATCAAGGTCACTGCCAAAGTTCAGCTCCATTGCCTTTGGTCCAATTGAATGAACTAGTCTTGCAACAGAAACCCTTGTAAAGTTCACATTCTTGACCTCGATTGAACAATAAATTAACCTTTTCATCTGATGCCACTGGATTTCAACTAGCTTCATTCCTAACAACTGAAACAGAAATAAAACAACACACAGTAAGTTCTACGCACTGATTTCTATCCCTGGTCCTCAATCTGCTAATCAGGTGTAGAGAGTAGTCCTGGACAGTGCAAATTCCCTCTCTGTTCCAGATGTATTTCGTGTCCTAAAGCAGAGAAGTTGTAGCTGCTTGCGCTGTGCATGGAAAACCTCCCAACTCTTTCCTTTGCCTGCAAGATTGAGTCTGTTCCTTGCAGAAAGTACTACATGTTAGGGAGCTGTTGCAAACAGCAGAATGACTTCATCTTCATTTCCAAAAGTGGAGTTCACCTTGGGCCACAGTCATGCTCTAGGAAGGCTTTAATCTCTGTTGTTTTTTATCTGCCTCTCTTTTAGTTCATTCAGTAGGGACCAAAAAGTTTTGTCACCTTGTGGTTCCTTTTGAAAATGACCACAAAGTACAGTCACTAGCCTCCACACCATTCAATTCTCCAACAGAAGTGAGGCTAGGTCTTGGAAACTGTCTATGGCAAAGGGGTAGAAATTCGTAAAATACCAGGGACGCAGTCCTTGCACTTGTGTATGAACAGACCCTTGCCGGTAAACCTGTGGAAAGTGTCCCATCAGCCCACCTGATATGGTTAAGGTTTTCCTAAAATCTCAGAGACTAAAATACATGACAGCTGTGACATACGTATAGGACAGCATCTGAAGACAAATATTTGAACAGAGAAAAAAAGTATTGCCTAATGCTGCGAGACAAATGCAAATGCAATACTCCCGAAATGTACAATTTGACAACATTGAGACTGAAAGCAGGAAATGTCACATTCCGTGGATCACGGCTGGTATCTTTCAACATCAATCTGTGCGCCACAAACATCTGCAGTAGCAATCTTCAGCAATGAAAAACAATAGCCAAAAATCCAAACAAAACCAGAAAAATCCTTCCATTTGGTGTTAATCCTGTGCTATCAAATACATTATTCTGGTGAAAGGGGAGGCCTGAGATGTAGGAAGACTTGTCATCTCTCAGGTTCAATATAACAGCTGGTCCTTCAGCATTACAGGTCAGAGCAATTTTACTCAGAGTTGAAACCAAAGGGTGCTAACAAGGGAAAGCTACCAGAGCAAGTTCCATGCAAGGAAGAAAAGTAGAAGACAAAAGAAAAAGAAGATGCACCAATTTCAGAAAAAAATTCCTTGACTTGCTAAATTCATCAGAATTACAATTTGTACAGTGCATCCTTTTACAAAAGCCTTCAACAACAAAGCCAAAATTGCTCCAAAATTTGGTGTTCATACCCAAATTGTGAGCTAAGAGACCCGGTTACTCTAAAACACAGATCAGGGAACCCTACAGAAAGGGTTGTGACCAGCACAGCTATTTATAGGGAAGCTCCTCAAACCTTTGGGTGAGGGGTAAAACCTGCCATAAACAGATCCCTAAACTGACAGTGATGGCATGCTGACATTTGTCAGCAAGGTCTGGAAAAGGGAAAGGAATGTGAGGGTGCTAAAAGCTAAAGGTCAAACGGATCGCTGTGCTTTGTGATTGGACTGACAAAGTGAATAAAATCTATCTTTCTCTGAACGTATGCAAGCGCATGACGTTCACGCATTGTAATTCGTGATAGAAAAAAGCAACCTACACATATTCACTGTTAAGACTTCAAAAGAAGGCTTCAGGGTGACTATTCAGGGTGGGTGGCCTTACCAACCAAAAAAAGTATAAAATAAATTAATTTTACAAAAATTTCACTTTTTGGTTTGATTCCAGTGGCCAACACACACCAACTCACAACTAATCACCAGACTTTCCCAAGGTCACTCTTAAACTGCTGCATCCTGGGGATGAAACTCTATGCAACTACCCATGGGAGACAGCTGTAAAAATCATTTCAGCAAAACCCCAGGCTGAAAACACCTGAAAATATATATGTCTGGAAAATGCACCCTGGAGATGGGGGAAAAAAAGCCGGCAGGTCCTGAGAAGCGTGACAAGCCCCTGGCTATGCCCACAAGTGAGGCTGTCACAGGCACAGCGGAACGAACAAATTACTGGACAAGAGTGTGAAGGACTATATGTGCAGAGGGATGCCAGAGCAGTAATCTAGGTACAGTGAATAGGACTTACATGTAAAACCTGCTGATTTCAGATAAGAAACCTGACTAACCAAGAGAGGGGAGGTTGCTACTTCTAGGAAATCTCATCCGGAGGAGTCTTTCCTGAGAGTACGGTCCAGCATCCTTGGCTTGTCAAGTGCCTACAGCACAGTGGAGCTGAAGCTACGAGGGCAGAGTTTTACCACAGATGCAAGAGGAATATAATCACAGGAACAGCTATATAAAAATAAACATCTACACTGGACACAGCAGGAAGAATTAGAAGAGTTGAAATAATTAAGGATCGTTTCCACACTGCAGACGTATTTATACCCCAGGAGCCTCAGTTTTGACATTTCTTAGACTTGTAAGTGTGAATTACCATTACAAACAATAAATTTGTAAACATAATTGGGATTATGTATGCAAAACTGTGTACATACTCAATTAAAACTGAAAAAAGGCTCCCATATTCCTTGTCACAATGGAAATTAACTCCACTTATTTCCTTTTTTTCACCTAGATTTGGAAACATCCAACAGATGCAGACAATATAAAAAGATGTAGGTGCTAAGATGTAGGAAATTTTGAAGTGGTATTCATTACCACTTTTGTACCACATTTTTTGTCTGGTATGATTTTGTTCTTAAACTACAAATTTCACCTTAGCTTAGTAAAATTATTTGGCATCAGTCACTGGTAAAGTACAGCATTACCTATGCTTAAATACCAAAAGACTAGTAAACTGATGGACAAAAGTAAAAAAACCCACTAATGCTTAATTCCTAGTAGGAAAAAAGCATACCCTTAAAAACATACTTTTTTTAAACATACACCTGCAAACAAAAGGAATCAACACAACAAGATGTATTCACAGAAGAGTATAGCATTAAAATTATAAAACTGGCTACCTATGAACCAAACTAACTTCTAAGCACCAGAAATATTCCTTCAAATCCTTCATGGATCTGCTTTAATTCTGCATTTCCAGTATGAGGCAAGTTTTTCAAATCAAGCATGAATTACAGCTACAAAAATGGGACTTTTTTTTTTTATGTTAACCAGCAGACAAACCAAAACCACGTCCTCCTACTTGGTGCTATGTCTCTGTACTCCAGGAAGCTCATTTGGAGATGGAGGAGGCGGCACAGCAGGAGAGACATTTCACCATCAGGCACCTGCTGAGGCCGATCACTCCCGCAGCCCCCAACAGCAAACCTCTTTTCGGCCCCTGAGCAGCGATCAGCTTCATGGCTGAAAGCCAAAAGCCAGCCTATGCCATCCAGAGACGCTCAGGATGCTTTCTAACAAATAAAACCACCTATTGAATAGAAGATTTCAGTTTTGTTCAAACAGAAAAATAAAAAAGTTCTGTTGTTCTTGTTGTTTTAAAGATTAGCATTCCAAAGCTGCAACAATTCGTTCCAAATGGAGATAAACCAAAAGTAAACCAGTTCTTGATCCAGGATGAACTTCAAAAGCAATAGTATAAAAAGTAATCTCAGCATAGTTCTATGCCTCAGTTTTTTAAAAGCAAACAGCCCCAAACAGACTGGAATACAACTGTTTTCGTGAGATAAATTTTAGCCAGCCTGTTATTTCATTTTGCCAGAACCAACGTTAAAAATAATAGCATGAAAAATAGCTTTTTTACTGTCGCTTTCAAGCTTTAATGAGATATTTTCCAGGAAAATTGCATGTGTGCACATACACGTGCATCTATCTCTGAATCAATATAATTTGTAACTTAACTAATTTCTAAATAACGTATAACCATCTACTTTCCTTCACATGACTACGAAGAAAACTTGACAAGTACATTCTTTCAACCATTATTTTTTTAGCCTTTATGCAGTAATAAATACTTAAATGCAGGTAATCATAAGACAAAGGCCTGTTTGACTAGAGATGGAAGCTGCCTTTTATCTTCTCTGTGCAATCAGCCTTGAACCAACCTTAGCTGCAGTTGGCCCATGTGATAGTGCATCACAACAATCCTCATAATGGATGTGATTGTCCCCCATCACACAAACGTCCTTCAATGTCATCTGCAACTTTCTTTCAGAATGTAATTCATTGCTCCCAATTTAAAACTCCCTGGGCTATCCGAAAACCCTCCAGCTTGATTTTTACCCTTCAAGCACTTCTGATACATAGCTGGCTACAGCAATTCAGTTTGAAGACATGCATTATCAAAGCAGAAGTCAACCAGACAATGATCTTTGTATCACTACCGCTCTTGCTTCTCCTTCCAGTCTACGTACTTCCCTATATTAAAGTATTTTAAATAACTAAAAAAAACCAAAATGCAACACACATGCATACAGAAAAAACTACAGGAGAACTTTGCAAAGTCACAAAACAAGCAATCGGGCAACCTCTCTTTTACTGAATGACACTCTGCCTTTTCACACAGATGTTCAAACCCCAAGGGCTTTATCACCCTGCTATAACACAATTCTGCAAATCTTTACACTCATTGCGTATTACTGCCTTGTTGATGCCTGCGCTCATTTCACCTGACCAAAGTACCACCTCGCACCAATAGCCAGTATTTTAACAGCATGCTCTCACAAGTATGCTAGAAAACACCCCTTCAGTGAATCGCTGCAAGCTTGGAGAAGCAGCCCTTACTGTACTTTTGGAGAACACAACCTTGCCCCAAAACATGAGGAGATGAAAAAAAAAAAAAAAAAAAAAAAAAAAAAAAAAAAAAAAAAAAAAAAGAAGAGCCACAGGAGCACCCGCTCTTTGTGGCAATAAGCTTCCTCCAGGCTCAATGGAAATCGAGAGCTGTATCGTATTTCTCACAGCCTTTACTACAGCAATACTATTCGCATAGCCAACAGATTAGCCATTCAGCCTTGATAGCTGCTTCCAAATCAAGAACATACATGCCAATTTTAAAGTCCTGACCAAATTTATACAGCTGAGTTATAAGAATGCCAATGCAGGGTTTGCAGTGGAGACCGCTGACACAACCAGCTATAAAAGGGGTTATGAGCCAGTCCTGCAAATAAGTTGAAGGCTTTCCCTAAACCAAACAGGGATCAAAATTAGCTTAGGAAAAAAAAAAAAAAAAACCACCAAAAAAAAAAAAAACCACACACCCCCAACCCTCTTTCGATTACCAGAGTATTTGGGTAGGTATTAGTGCCAGGAAACCCTGCCCTTGCCTCATCCCACAAGGCCCTACACCTGCATCCTCCTGTAAATTTTATTTCCCTTCTTTTTCCTCCCTATAACATTAAAGGTGTTTCCAGACTCATCCATAAAGCTGTAATCTAAGGTGTGCACAGCACACCAATGATCGTTAAAGATAACATGTAAGGAAAATAGAATTATAAGTACCAACCCAGCATACTTCTCTGACTGGCTGTGGACCCCAACAGCAGATACCACCCAGACCAGCAGACCCAAACCATCCCTTTGACTCATCACAGCCCATGAGGGAAAAGATGGGGAGAGCCCACAGGCATCCAGCTATTTTGCCAGCAAAGAACCCACAAACCATCTTTCGCATTTCATTCTCAGTCCTGCTCCTTATCCTCAGCAACAACCCTGGCAACAGCATACATTTTTATGTGATTGTACCATGTATCCCTGTAGTCCCACATTCAGAAATTATGTCAAACAAAACCTAACACAAAGTTTGAACCTTCCTTCTACAGAAACAGGGCTGAGCACACCTGCAGGTTCACAGGTTTTAGGAAAAAGACACACAATTTCAACCGTTTCTCTTTTCTTCTCAACATTTTTCTCTCACTATATTTCAGCCCTTAAATATTTATCTAATGCCCTCCACAAAGAAAAAGTTTTAACTTGCTTTTACACTGTAAATAAGCAGTTACATACACGCACAATCCATCGCTCTGTCCATCCCTGCATGATGTCAGCTGCTAGCAAACAGAAAAGGCACCATGTAGTGTTAATTACTCTTACACACAATTGGGTTGATTCAGGAAAGGATCCCAAATCACAAATAAAGTCTAGAAAATAAGGTACAATGCACAGGCCTCTTGGATATGTGCTCTTTATTCTTTAATCAGCTAATGGGAAACGGATCAGCTTCAATGCCAGGGGAGCAAAGCAGGAGAAGCAGCCCTCAGCTTCCCTTGCATGTCCCACAACAGGTTGCTAATAAGCAGAAATAGTTTCCACATGCTGATGCCAGAAGGGTTTATTAGCTGGTGCCATCTCTCACTTGTGACGGCTTAACCCATCATGGTTTCCTTTCAGCTCTACTCTTCCATGAGCAAGTTCCATCTCTGTTACCTCTCTCCCCTCCCATACAACAGCCCAACTGCTGCAGGACATCAGGAAGCAGAGGCAAACGGCTTAACGAAAGGTGACTTTGGCTTTATTTTTTGACATAACACCAATACAGCATCATCACTGCCAATTCAGAAGCAGTTACAAGAAAGCACGATCCCTGCTTTTGAACTTGCCTATATGGAATGGAAGCAGTTAACTACACACACTGCAATAAATTCTGATACATGTAACAAATTTTACTTGTAGCTTAGACTTTTTTCATGTACTGACATACAAGTAAAAATTGGAATTCAAAGGATTTTGAAAAATGAGTCAAAATTCACACTGATCTCACGTGCAAGGTATAAAGAAACCACTCCACACAAGTGTACCTCTATTGGCATCTAACAAGACTACACATCTGGTCTTGCTTTTCCAAGCCACTTGAAGCATTGAAGAGAACAAAGAGATGAAAGAATTGCCACCAAGATGGGACCGGCAATACTGGTGGGTTCCCTGAATAACAAGAGAGAACTAATGTTCTGATTTGGAGAAGAAATAACGTCACAATGTCAAAAAACAAGCTGTGAAAAGGACCAAGGCAAAATAATTTGGACATCATGGCTAAAACCATATTTGCAAGAAGAACGTGGGCAATTCCAAAAAATATATGCTTTCCAAATATGTAAGTGGTGGAAAATGATTTACAGTCAAGTGCCAGAATGTCTGCAGATATTTAAGACCCTGAATTAGTAGCTTTCACTAAGCCTTCTCTCAAGGAGCTCAGTCACATTCTCATGCTGCCAGCATGCCTTAGAGCCCTGTTTATTTTAACTGGCTGTCTTCTCTCTGAAGATTATTCTTCTGTTTGGAAAGTTTGCAGGACTAATCCAGATTTTTCCCTGGGAGACTATATGCCAGTGGGTAAAAATTACTGCTTACTTAATTTCTCAGAGAGACAGAAAGAGGAAATGGAATGAAAATGTAGTTAGAAACACAACATAAACCTTGTACGGCTTTTGGGAGCTGCAGATCTGTAGAGTCTCTCCTTCCAGTTACAGGGTTGGGTTTTTCGGAACGGCCAACACAAATTAACTCTGCAACCAAAGCGGGCAAACTACTTGGGACTGCTGAGGAGGCATCACCTTAGGAGCTGCACAATTTCCAGCAGAACAGAAGTTTAAGTGCCCGTCTCTTTGCAATAAACAGTTTGGAAAGTTACTTAGTCAAGTTTTATTGCTGGGGCCTCCTGAACTAACTCAAACTAAGGAAGAGTTAGTTTTCTCTAATGGAGCTTAAGTGTGAAGTGGCAAAAGGGAATGAGGTCAGCTTCTTCCAAAAAATTAATTTCCATAGTGTAAAGGTCACACATAGGAAGATGTCTGCAGTGCATCTAATGGTGTATTTCCTCCCTTCCCAAACAGGATTATTTTTATTCAATTACAGATGACAGAATTAATTCCACTAACTCAACATCCATCTCCTTAATAACCTTAGTAGCCTGATATTCAGCTGAATCTGTGATACACCAGCTGTTGTTTCACTTTCTCCTATCCAGAAACAAACCAGGCATGCATAAACACATCAGATACAACCTGCTTGCTTCAAAGAATTGAGATAACGATAAGCTACCATGCATGAGAGGAAAACAGAGGCAAGTTCAGGCACCTGAACAAATTCTGCTAGCATTATAACCAGCAGTCTAAAAGGCTGAGGACTCAGAGCTACGCTTCTGCGAGCTCTCCTTTGAGCACGCAGCTCAGCGCCCAAAGAGAGAGCTCAGAAGAAACGCACCGAAGTGCAGAACCTTCTCCAACCCAACTGTGCTCCATCCACAGAGAGTTCCCGTTTTAAGCAGAATGGCACTAAGGCTTATGGAATGTTCCTTTGGTAATGCAGAAGAAAAAGGCAACCTTAAACATGTGAAAGATGACTCAGCTCAGATAAAAAAGCCTGCTCTGAAGTGCATGGAAAGTAACAATTAAACCAATTATGGTTAATACACTGATATCCTGAGACCTACTCCAGCACAGTGAAAGCACAATCCTGTACATACGTGCCTTCGTTTAGTGCAACGGAGCAGCATTAGTCCGATGTAAACTTTGAGCACAAAGAAATAAAACAGAAATAGGAGACATTGGTAAATCCTAATGGATATCTTGCCTTTTATATGTCAAGGGAATATTACAGCAGACATTTATTTTAAGGCAGACACTTATTGGCTAAAATCCCAAAGTATAAAATACTGCAGAATAAAGTCCAACAAAAAACCCTCAGAATACAAGAAACACATTTAAAGGGAGTTGCACATTGTTCAATAAATTCATACCAGCTGTTTACAGCTAAGATACAAATCTTTATCACAAGGTAATAAAGCTCACATATATATATATATGAATATATAACAATTCAGAAAAGAACATAACAATTTCAGATTTAGTTTTCCATTTCTAGATTTCCTATACATATATATACACACACACACCAGTGTTTTAATCTATGTGACTTTAAACATCACTTTTACATGATTTGTTTATATAGTTCCAGGTGTGGGGTTTTACATACACATTTATTTATGTATGTATTTAAAACACTGGATATATGACTATAGATGGTGCTATACACATATATTCTTTAAGTAAATATTTATGTATAAATATTTGTTTTTTACACACATATATATAAATAAGAAGGCATTTATCCTCTCTGCTGGGGACCTGTAGGAGAAGAGCACATGAAGATTATCAGCACTTTTTTTAGGCAGCACATGACAAAAAGCACTTGTCCAAGGAAAACAGGAAACTACTCAGGACAAATACTCTGACTGCAAAATGAAGACCCTCATTTTAAGTAAGTTCTCTTTACCATTCAATTGCCAAATGCATTGCAGACATTTCAGACTGAATATAAACCCACATGGAACTTCCTTACTAAGCCTCCAGAGAGGAAAATGCTAGTGTACCTGTTGCCACTATGAAGTTCACCTAAATTTCTTGCTGCTGCATTTTAACAGTCTTCTGAACTTCACTGCCAAGAATTGCACTGCAATTGTTAATAATAATAAGCCGACGTTAAGAGTTATGTCACAACAAGCTTTTTCTTACTTGGACATCTAGAGATCCAAAAGATACACACACAACTAAGCAATGAATAAGGCTGAAGCCTCAAAGAGCTCTGAAAAACCAATGAAGAAAACTCAGCCCTTCCAATTTACTCCCTGCAACAGTCTACGACTTGCTCTCAGCTTATCACTGTGCAGCGAAAAGTGTCCAGCCATTCAAAGCCTGGACTTGCAGAGGAATCCTGTAAAATAGAGCCTAGTAGTCATGTTAGCTCTCTGCTGACTTTCTTTCCCCCCCTCAACTGTATGTCATGATCTCTGAGCTCTATACTACCAAAACTAAAATCAAGACATTTCAAAATTAAGATGCAGAAAAAGAAATCCACCCTAAATATTCATTGTAAACTCTGCTTCATTATCATATCTAAGAAAAAAAATTAAATCATTTACAGTCTAAAATTTTGGGACTAAAAATCAAGACTGCTCTAGCATTCCAAAAAAAATCCAACATGCACTCACTGTTGGTTATAGAGAAAGCTAGGAAACAATTGCAGGTTAAACCATGCAACACTAAAACCCAATATCCATTCATTTCTCCAACTTGATCCAAGAAAGACAGTATGGAAAAGCTCCAGGTTGTCTTTTGTTTGTTTGTTTTTATTATTGCTGATAACAGTACAAAATATTTATCCCTTGCATAGGAGTCACTGGCCTCCATGTGACTTACACTTTTCTCTTAGCCTCTAAGACCTACATACAGCCTCTTGAATGGCTCCAAAGCTATCTAAGAATAAAAGCCTTCTACCCTTTGGCAGAAGAAAGATGAGAAAGCCATTTTCAGTTTGAAAAGGTACTCAGAATTAATTGGCAGGGATGCTGACTGCTGAATGTTTATCCTCAAAAGAGATTCTCCACATCAGTCCAAATCCAACAAAAATTATGCAGCTAACACAGCCTCTCAAAAGCAATGAGAATCTTTTCATCCACCTAGAACAAAAAAAGGATGTGAGAATATCCAAGAAATATCCTGGAAAGCAGGACAGGTGAACTGTCCTAGTAGATTTACTCTGCCTTCACGCTTCTTCCCAATTCTTCACGCTTTGCACACTCCGAGGTCAGCGCCGGCACGCAGGAGATGTCACTGCCTGTTGCCCAAGGTGGGGGGGGACGGCAGAGCAAGCCTTCCCTGCCAGCCTCTGCAGCATCCTCTCCGTCCCTGCAGCTAACATCAAGATGCATCCATCAGCTGTAGTGAACGTTCAAAACCACGATTTAACAAGGCACAGAAGCATATAACTCACTTCAGTGGGACACAAGACTTCATTGAGGAGTGATGCATCAAATGTTTGCAAAACAGCTCTTCAAGATAGAAGAAGCCAACTTTTGGTTGCAAAACTGGGGATGCAGGTAGGAACCCAACCAAGCAAAACTATCCCAAACACTGAGGTGAAAGAGGGAATGCAAACAGTTTCCAAAATTGCTGAAACTCCACCTTTAGTTTACGGGAACATTAAAAAAAAAGGTAGAAATATTTCAGTCCTGTCCATTCCCTCCCCAAACCTCACCGGGCAGGGTAAGATGCATTAATCGAAGGCCACCAGGGAATCAGGCTGGCCACCAAAACCAGACAGATCCAATGGCTTCCCACCCAAGCCCACCGTTCAAGGCACACTTTATCAACCACCAAACAGCAATAGCACACCTGGTCCTGCTTCTGCAGCTGGAACAACCACATGGAAGTGGAAAGTGAGACTTGACGTGCAGCCAGTGACCTTTGGCAAGTAATGTCCTCATGTTATATGAGCTGGTGACATCAGGGGTCACGATGCTCCAATACTAAAAGGCACCGTTTGCATATTTACTGTCTGTTTAATGCACCAATTTTAGGGGAAAGTTTTTTCCTCGTAAATACATCACTTTTATTCAACCAGTTTCTAAAAGCCAAACAGGGTTCAACTGGGACAATGAAAAAGCTACAGAAGCTCTTTGCACAGCCATCTGTCATGCCTTTCTTGAAATTAATGGCTTCATACATTCCTCTCCGGCCACCTATTAAAAGGCATCAGATATCTTCAAATTATGCAACCTACCAAAGGCAGGCCCTAGATTTACAGCCCATGTCCCTGCGCGGCTCTCCCAGAGACAGAGCAGGCTGGAAGTGTTTCATACCTCTCGCTAGCAGTCAGTTACAGCCTATACCTCTAATCCGCTAAAAAGTTTGCTTTTCCAGGCAGCACTGGGATGTTTTCTGTCTTCCAGAGCTGCTGGATTTAAATGGCAACTTAGCACAGCTATAGCATCCCAAGTATGTTTAGGCATGCTGAGAATATAGTGTTTTCATACATTAATATGAACAAGAGCACGTTGTGATAAGAATTTTGAAGAAAGGCATTAGCACTGACACAGCTACAACAATATTGTTTTATCTTTATGAATTTTATACTGAAATTATTTTAATATGCATAAATTTACACTTTAAAGTTTTATTTCACTCAAAATAATTCAAGCTAACCTGGAACAATCACATGCAAGCTAAACTCATTAATATTAGCAAGAGTCTTACAATTGGTTATAGTGAGAAATGAATTCTGAACAAGAAAGGCCTGCAATATAGTTGTATATGGTTTTTCTTTTCCTCCAGCTTTCCCATAAGACTGTCCTTAAACCTTTTTGGGCTCTAACTGGACAGGGATCTAATACCTTTTTGTATACCACAGCATTCTCACCTCTGTGCACTCTGCTACAAGTCCCCAACTCAAACAACAGTCACGCGTGCATGAACTGAAGGAGGAGATGAACATTTTCCACTATCTCTTCTTGACCAAAAATGAAGAACACACAGATGAAGTTACTAAACAGTAGTTCAACAGGGCCGGTATTTCACCTTAGATAAAATATGGCCTCTCTCAGAAGAGACTTGTTATTCAACAAGTCTTGCAGATTACAAATGTACCTTTCGGGCTGGTTTTTGAGCACAGAGGTACAGAACAAAAGCAAACTGTACGAGAAAGAGGGGACAACAAGCACGATCAAAGCAGGAACATGAATAAAGCTGGAAACCTTGGAATGAAAACATCTCAAACGTACCTTCATTCTCACACACAAGGGAGGTGAGGGGAATACTAGGTTAGCATGGCTTTACAGGTTTTTCTCTTTTCCCATCCACATGAGGACACCTGTGACCTGGCAGGGTGATTAGGTCAAACGAAGACACAGAAGATTCTTCTTACAATACAAATATTACTTGCAGAGTGAACTGACATGGCATTCATGGTTTGAACCTGCAGTTCAGCTCTTTACCACAATAAAACTCATGCAACTGGCAGTTCTTGTTCCAAGGGAAGGATTTGAGGGAATAAGTCACTACAGAAATACTGAGTGCACAGGTATGAGCATCCTCTATGAGACTGTGATGCCACACTGCAGATTTCTGCAGCAAACTCTAGTTGATGTTACACAAAGTTTGGGACAGATATTAGCAAAACACTTGGGTGACAACACACACTTACAGATCTGATACAGAATCATAGACTGGTTTAGGTTGAAAAAGACCTCAGAGATCATCTAGTTCCAACTCCCCTGCTATGGGCAGGGACATACCAACCAATTAATTTTACAGTTAACCTCCCCCCCCTCAATGCAAGGCCCCCCCCCCCACAGCCTAGAGACACTGACTGCATTAATGACTGCATTTCTAACAAGTTCAATGCAAAAGGCCCAGTGTCCACAGCAGTAAAGCAGAAGGCAACACCGTCTCCTCCAGGGACACACGCCAAGGGCTGCATGTTGCTGCTCGTATTCCTAAAGACTGAGCAATAGCAGCATCCAAAACAGGACTTGTGGGAATGGGAAGGGGAGAAACTGGAGTCTTGTAAATGTTTAGACAGGAGCAGCAGTAACAGGGTCAGCCCTACCCTCCCATGTCTGTATGTGTGAGATTCCGCTATTACTGCCAGTGTGAGAAGTCCCTTATGTGGCAATGAATGGACATTTGTTAGCCCGACCAAGAGTTGCTGGCCAAATGCAACAGTGCAGCAGAGCCACAGAAATAATTTCCATCCCGCGTTAGGGCCAGTCACCTGGTGACTTCAAAGCCTCTGTCCCAGGTGTTTCCCCACTAGCTCCCAGATGCAGATGGCATCCCCAGGACAGCTGCCTTCCCAAGGGAACAGGCCCTCGTTCATGCCTGGAGCCAACACCCAGCCATTCTCAGGGCCTCTGGGTATTTTGCCATCCCAGAGTACCTGGATGACCTCAGTCCCCCAGTTATAGAAACTTCTCACTAGCATGAAATTCACAAAGCATTTAATTACCTCTGAAGTGTTTCTCTCATTAACTAAACAAACTAAAAGGTGCCAAGGGAAAGACCAGCGCTGGCAGCACTGTGTTCTGTAGCAATGACTCATATTGAAGAGCAGGATACCACTAAGTCAACTGCTGAAGAAGTTGCATTTCAAGCCCTTCAGATGCATAAGCAAACTGAGTTCACTCCTTCAGCCTGCTGTGCTTAACCAGAATGAGGAAGCTCACACCTTTGAGAATTGAAAGCATATAAAATTCAGGTAAAAATGACAGCAGCACAAGATGTGTCCCAGGGGAGAAAGTTACTTCCATATTCCTATTAAATTGAGGGGGGAAAAAAATGTCTTTTCTGAATAAACAAAGCTTAAAGCAGAACAATCTTTCTTTTTTTTTTTTTCTTCCAGACTAGGCCAGGATACTAATGCAAACAAAAAATAAAATAAATACCAAGCAGACATATGAAAATCCCAGTGCGGATGAAAGTTTGCATTCAAATGTCAACATGTACAGTGATTAACCTGCCTGAGGTTACACCAGACCTCCCTGCTTCTCCCTTACTGTCACATCACTTCCTAAACACTAACCACAGCGCCCACTGAACATCAAATAGCTGTCATTCCTCCCCCTGCTGCAGGGAAGACCCAGGCAGGCTGGTTTTCATCATCCGGAGGAGTACAGGGCTGATGGAGCAACTCAGCAGCAGAAGGGGCGGGTTGGAATAACAGCCATCAAGTGCAATCTGCTGGAAAACAAAATAACTCGGCACGTTCATCAGAGGCTGATAATTACAGCTTGGAGAAGAGAGGGCAAACCAATCACTGCATATAAAAGGGTGCACAAGAAGATGGAGAAAAGGAAGCATAGCATTTCCCTTTGTATCACCCAATCTAACTCTGGTCAGTACCAAGTGAAAGGTAATTTCCCAGCACAGCTGGGGAAACTCTTATGTCCTTGGGGTGGGATTGGGCAAACCTCACCAACACAAAACAAGAATGTGCTCTGACTTCCAGCTTATGTAATTACACTTGACACTTTAATAACACGATGCCCTGCAGGTACAGGTAGCTCTCCTGGAAACCTGATTTCTAGCACACACATATCCCTAATGCTAACTGAAAAGCTGACAGTATCATCCAGCACAAGTGAAAACAAGGTCTATTTTTCTGCTGTTTCTGGGACACGCTCCATGAAGAAAATAATACCAGTCACAGAGCTCACCAACACTGTCCCCCAGTGAAAAACATTTTTATTTATTCATCTATCCAGCTAATCTGATCTCCTCTTTGGTTGATGGGATGATAACTTCACTGGCATAAAAGTCTTCTGGTTTAGTTCCGCAAAATTAAAAAAATTTAAATAATCTTTTCAAATTGTAAATATCATCCACTTAATACATTTTAATATGGTTGCCCAAAAATCCTATATCAGTCAAATGCCTTCCCCTGCATGAAACATTTGGTAGTAAAAATAAAATCACTCTAGCCTAATTTAGCAATACCAAAGACAGCAGGGTGGTAAGGAACAGGAATGAAAAGGCTCAGAGTCATTTATCTACAGACTGATATGGCACAGGAAATGAGAGCTTTGTCTCCAGAGTTGTCACTTCGATATGGTTTTTAAAAAGAATACACAACTCTGATTAAAAACAAAAAAAAGAATGGAAGAGTGAGTGATAGGGGAAAGCCTCCAAAATAGCCACACGTGCCCCAGAGCCTACGTGTTGAATGGCAAGCTCCAACCGCAGTGTGGGCTGCTCAGCGAGGGTCTAAACTTTCATCTCGTACTCGGGGGAGATGAATGCAAGATATTTAAAACCACAGCACATCGAGCTGGCACGTCAGTTTAGTACACTGCCTATAGATTATGTTACAGCTCTGCTTTATAATGAGCCTTTAGCTTCATCTCCAGCTCTCTGCTGAAATGGAGCAGGGGGCCACAGCTTTAGGGGTTTAAGAATTACGGGATTTAGTTAATGCTTCTGCCAAATCCAGATGTGCTGAAGTAAAAATGCCAGAGGTGCTTGGCAAGGGGTCTCAGACTGAACAGAGATAAAATTTACAGTGAATAAGTGAAACAAACTGAGCTTGCAACTGAATTTAACCAAGATTTATAGACTCTGTGTCTGATTTACTGCTTCAGCCTTCACCACTTTCTAACGGCGAACAAAAGCCCCATTTCACGCAGGCATAAGAACAGCATCCAGGTATCCACCTGAACTATACTTTGCACAAAATGAAGGGCTCAGGTGCCTTCCCAGGACCAGCCCCAGCCAGCAATACAAGAAAACTCAAGAGGGCAGGGGAGGTAGGGCAGGGAGAGCGGCAGTGCCAGCGCTGAGCCGGCAGGGCTGGGGACACCCATACCACAGCATGCACATAAACCCAGGTCAGGGTGACAGCCGGACGAGGGACAGGCTGTCCCATAGCGATGGCATTACCAGCACACAAACTTCATGTCAAAGGGCAGCGTGAAAACAGAACAAAATACTGAGACCCTGCAGACCGCTGCTGCTTCAGGGGGTAGGTAACAAAGGCTGGGATTCTCTCAAGAACCAAAAGGAGAAAAGAAAACGGGGGACCTGTGCCACTCACTTGCAAGTGGCCAGGTAAGAGAAGGGCCACAGTAAACAGCTGTATGAATGGAGCTGCCCTATATATGTATGCACACATATACTCTCCTCCTCCCCTCCCCCCCAAAAAAAAATCTTCAGAAACAATGTAAATACACACTGCTCCTCAAGATTTTGGTAATAGTGCTGTGCTGAAAATTTTTCAAGGCATTATCCCTGCAGCTATTTGTTACCACCTCTGCTTCAGGGCGGGTATACATCAATAAAAAGCTGTACTAAGGAAAGCACCACTGATTTCTCTTTCAGCCTTGCATGACAGCTTTCCAGTGCCTGCTGGCAGCAGGTCAGCTTGTACTTTGAACAAAAAACTCAGTGTTGCAACATCTCTCTCCTCCTAGTTCTGCAGCACTGAAATAAAACATGCAGAGAGGCAGGCACGTACACATTTTTTATGTCCACATTAAAAGACAATAAACACAAAAACCTACTTATGTCAACATGAGTCTGTTTAATCCTTGCAATAACTTACAAATTAGCTTTTGAAGAACTTCAAGGCATTCTTGACAAAAGAAAATAGCGTCCTAAATAAAGTTTCAAAGTCCATTAATAACTCGACACATTTTCTAAGGAGAACCAAAGTAAATTTTTCAGTGAATTGCTGATGAGGAAGAGCTTGTTGGTCTAACACCTCATCCTCCCCTCAAGGGTGTGGCCATTTGTATTTAGGTCCTTGCATGTTTTTATTATTCTTTTTTGTAGCCTGGCTCAAAGGATCTAAGATTTTCTTTTTCCCCAATATGAAAATACTTGAGGTCTGAGGAGAGCTCCAAGTCTTAGAAGAACTGGCGGAGATGAGAGAAGAAGAGGAACAAATCCCAGTTTTGGCAGCATTCAAAACCAGCAGTGAAATGGAAGGGCAAGGCATATTTGCAGGGATAAAACCACCTTCTTCTTTCAACTTTGCTGGGGGGGGGAAGTGGGAGAAGTAGCTTTTCTTGCTTGAAAAAAAGTCTTACAGAGTAATAAACAGAGTGTTGAAGCTCTGAGCTCAACCCTGCATGTTTTTAATAAATAAACGGTTAAAGTGGGTTAAGCCAAGTAACACTTTTAGACAAGACCCTCCATCAGCTGTCAGAAAAGAAGGCTTGCATACTTTCCCTCTAGGCACTGTCATCACTTCAATGTCCATCCATGTGCCAAAGGTGGGATCCCCAAGGAGCATTTCGACGTTTCTCACTGCTCTGTCTCTAAAAAATCCCTTTATATTGGCACCTTGAGAAAGCTGTAACTGTATTCTGTCAAGTTGGACTATTTGTGCTTGCAGAGTTAGTATAAAGTGCCCAAGGGGAGGAGAAAAGGAACAGAAGGTACAATCATTATGGTGATGACTTACAGGAGCTGACAGATCCAAACTGTGCGTATGGATCCCAATACCTGTGTGTCCATCATTTATGAAAATATTCATTTACAAGCATCAAAATACACTTTAATATGTAGAGAAAAAAAAACAGGATTGTCTAAGCTTTTCCAAGCAGTAAGTCTTTGTAGGCAGGCTCCTGTTTGAAGAGGACATCTATGGAACTCTGCTGAGGAACCATCAACAGCACTGCAACAAATACACAAAGTGCAGTGTTTTTCCGTGTTTCACTTCAGATTTTGTTTCAGATTTGGGATAAATTCCCTTCCACGAGTTTACACCATCCCAGTTAACTGCTGCATGAGGCAGCGGCCCGGCAGAGCTCTATAATGCAGCAGAGATGGAAATCATGAGCTCCACACCCAGAGACAACATACGGGAAATGCTCGAGTAAATTACCATCCGGGTGAGCCAAAGGAGGAAAGTTCAGGGAGTATTAACAATTTTCTATCTGATGAAAAACAGGCTACAAAAGGTATGAGAAAGAGATTTGTTACTATCCGTCTTTCCACACGTATCCAGCTGCCAGAAACGCTAAACGGCACAATTCAGAAAGGAGGCATCGCGCCAGCTGTCATACTCCTGTACATAGAAAGCAAACCAAGTGAAGAAAGAAAAAGATATTAAGGTTAGAGTTTCACTTAAGGAGAACGTATTAAGTCAAATTTTTTTTTTTTTTCCACAGAGCTCTATTTAAAAATCCAAAAGCTAGTTTAACTTACAACATAAAGCCCATTCTTACACTGTATTTCAGTTTTCAAAAGAAATGCACTGGACATGCAGATGGCCAGTGGAAATTATGTCCCAGTGACAATCATGGAGTACTGTGCTTACATGTTTGTTATGCTCAGCTCTCAGTTACCTCATTTTAAACAATAGCATATGGAAACAAAATGTACATATTATAAACACCATTCTTTCTCCTCTGCAGAAAGACACATAATGAGTTTACCTATATTACAGTCCCATACAGTTTATGATGACTGGGCCCAGCCCAGATATATATGCAACATGATATAGAACTTTTCCATATCTTCTTCCAGCATCTTGACGTTTTAGTGACTTTTAAAATTATTACGCATTTATAAATAGAGCAATGTATTTTCTACACAACTTCAAGAGAGGTTCTGGTTACTACTATCTGCGTATCTACTTATTCTGACATTTGCTCGGGATCCCGCCTGCCGTGCTCCATCTCCTACTTCCAAGGATTTCCCACACGACACATGCTTGTTAAAACAGCAGCAAACACACCAAGCCAAGAAAATTTCTGGAATAATCCACATTTTTCACTGTCTAAAGACTTGTCTCCCCCAGATGAGAAGAAACCAGTGAAGCTGGTCCAGGAATTCATGACAAACAAGGGACACCCAAAGCTTTATTTCTTAAAGGGCTTTTCCCACGTAGCACAGCAGTCTGGCTTCAGCACATTAACAATGAGCAAATCCTCCATCCCTGGAGGGGTTCAAGGCCAGGCTGGATGAGGCTTTGAGCAACCTGGGCTAGTGGGAGGTGTCCCTGCCCATGGCAGGGGGTTGGGCCTCAATCTGTAAGGTTCCTTCCAACCCAAACCATTCTATAATTCCATGATATTAGAGAAATAAGTGTATGTATTCACCCTCCATCTTGCTACATTGCAGGCAGAAGAGACCCACCACCCACTGCTTTCCACCAGCAGCTCCTCACCTGCAGCACCCTGCATCCCAGCATCCCATGAAGTCCCGAGCAACACATTCCCGCACACCTCTGCCGAAAGCCCCCTCCACCCTTAATGCTTCGGGCTCACAGGAATTTGCAATGCCTCGTGAAAACTCAGAAAAAAAAAAACCTTCCCCCGGAGTGCAATCTGTCAGAGAATTAATTTACAACTTGGCTGAACGTGTTTCAGGGCACCACGGGTTTCCTGGCAGGCAGGAAGAATTATTCAAATCCCACTTGATTTCCCTCCCCGCCCTCACCCCCCGCCTTTTCTTTTGCTTTGCCTAGGCTGCCACCAGAAGCTGGAGCCACAGTTAATAACAGGCCACTTTGCCCTAATTATTCTCCTACCAGGGTCAAATTCTACTATGCTGTTTATTTCTGAAGGTCTCTAGCAAGCCAGCTGCTCTGCAATTCACCTTTGTCTAGTGCATACACACCAAACCGCATATACTGCGTCCCAATAAAACAGCTTTTAGACAGTCAGCAACACTTGGTAATAGATTTAAATTCTTGGATTTGATGCACCATTTTCAGAAACTGGGAGATTTATCATGTTGTCTGTTTAATTTCACACTCAATCCAAGTTACAAGAGATCTGCAAAAATTTGTTTCGGGAATTAGGAAAAATAACCCAAACACGAGAGAAATATTTGGCACAGCTCTGTGACCTAAAGTCCTGAAATATTTATAAGGCTACTTGACCATAGAAGTGAGCGCTGCCACCCTCGAGCATTCAAAACCCATGAGTCAGGCCCTAGAAATAAGGAGTGTTTTTTCATCTCGCAACTTTAATGCCAAGATACGCTCGGGGGCTTCGCTGGGTACTTCAACTGACTTTTCTTGAATCTTCAACGCGACACTGAGGGGTTACTTCAATGACTTAAATCGAATCCAGATTTTGATACAAGCGCATCAGTGCAAAAGACTGGGGGCTTAACCGCACACCCTGCCCCCAGTGCTCCCCTCCCCAAAGTTCACGGTTACTGGGACACTCATGAACAGCACCCACAAGAGTAACCCTGTAATGTTGCCCAGAGCAATCTTCCCACGGAGCCCCCTTGGAAGGGCTGCTTTAGGAATATTGCTCCAGCATGCAGGAAGACAGCAAAAGAGGTCAAAGACAGCTACGGGTGGTCCTGAGAAACATCCAGCTGGGGTTACTGGTGAGGATCTCAACGCACTTCCTCCTCCTGATGGGACGATTGGCAAAACACACTCAGCTCTGCTGTGCTGCAGCGTGGCCCTCCCAGATGCCTTAGATTTTGGCTCCATTCTAATTCAAGCCTTTCAACAGCTCCCTGACCTCTACTCTTCCTCTCACTGTGAAGAAAAGAGATGGGGATGGCCAAAGTGATATATTTTGTGTGATTTTTAACCAAACACTTTGCTTTCAAACTGCATTTATTGCTGAACAGAGAAAAAACTGAAATGCGCAGCTGATTCTAGGGTGGTCACCCATCTGTCAGGAGACTGAAAGCCAAAAGCCACCTCTGGACCCATCTCACTGCCTCCCACATAAAAACCAGCTACAGAATAATTCCCTGAAGAAGCCAGCAGTGTTTTTTGGGCTGGCAACCCAAAGCATGCACATGCTGGTGATGTCTATGCTTGTTCAGGGAGGATGCAGTGGTACCAAGTGCTCTCTGCTGCATAAAAAAGCAGCTTGTTTCTCAATGCTGAAGCATTTCCTGTACCAATGAAGCATAAGCTGCCATATGGCTTTGCTTCTCCGATTAAACAGAAACCCAGCGCTAGGCACAGTAAAGTCAGGACATAGTACAGTCTGGCAAGGACCAGCACAGTAAGGAAAAATTGGGAAGGAAAAGGATGGTTACAGACTTACAATGCAGTATTTATGCAATTCAAAACAGAGGCAAGATATCCTTATAAATACTTACAACATCTGGTATACAGAGTCCAAAGCTTTCATCATTTGTCATTTGGAGCTTTCTGACAAATATCCTATATATTTGATTTTAATAGTTTTGTGGAGTTCCGTAGTTTGGATTGTTGGGTTTGTTTTTTTTTTCTGATACCTAGCTCTTATTACTCTCTTCATTCCTATCCCATCATACGCTTTTCTGAACCCTAAATTCTGTTAATGCAAATACATAATATCTTCTGAACGAAATTTCTCTTAAATGACAACTAACAGCAAAAACACCTGGCAGACATTTCAGGAGTAAGACAGATATCCTCAGGCTAAGGAAAGAGAAGATAAAAAAGTTGAAGGCTGTGCAAACTCTGTTCTTGCAAAACTACCTTCTGCTTTATGCTGGGGGGAAAAAAAAGAAAAAAAACCACACAGGTGACAAATTTAAAGTCTCAAACCTATTTGTCAGAAACTCAAAAAGCGGCACTAGAAAACCAACTCTGATTGAATTTGACTGGATAGCAATCTTAAATGCCAAAGTGAGCTACTTCCTAACTCGTAATGCCCATTGTTATGCATTATGTTTCCCAGAATTGATACTAACATTACATAAATGTCATTGCATCCAAGTCTAAACTATTTGCATGCCACTCGTCTCAAGTGTATGCTACCCCTGAAGCACAGCAGTTACTCTTTCCATAAAGCTCATCTTTATTCCCTTATTCTGGGTAATATTTTTCTTCATGAGGGATCCCCTCTTGTGAGGTCTCACTGCTCCCCCATACACAGCTCCCCCGAAGTCCTATGGGAGTTTCTTTCAAGGGAAAGAGTCCACGCTGTAGCATAAAGGTTGATTTGTACCAGGTAATCACCATCAGGGCAAAACGGGACAGGAGAACCTCTACAAAACCTCATTTGGTACCCTGGGGATATGTTCTTTGCTAAAGAGAGCAACATAAGTCCAAGAGCAGGAGTGGGGTAATTACTAGGCAGTGATTAGAATATGCAACACAACCAAGTACAGAGCCATGACCCCTGCCAGCGAGGGACAAAGGAGGCATTCGGAGCTGCCCGAAGAACTTGAGGCACTCCATCTTGTTATGAGGTCAGGAACCAGTTGACGTCAATGGCTACAGCACCAGAAATGGTGTGCTTACACCCATCTGTCTCCATCACCATGCCAATAGCATCCCTTACATTTGCAAGGAGAAAGCAGGGGGGAAAAAAAACCCAGTGGTTTAGCTTTCTCCAACAGCCAGAGGTTGCAAAATAAAGTGTCAACACGGACTGGTTTGCCCTAAATCCTTAGTTTGACTGCTGTAATCAGAGTTTCCTGTGAGCAGTTTCCAGTTATTTAGTCCCTCACCATCCAGGACAGAGTTATAAACTGATCTGGGCTGTCAACTGCAACAGCAGCAGTTTTCATCAGGTCAGGTATCAAAACAAATTAATGTCATTTGAAGTTTTAATAATCAGCAGTTTCTAAGTTTTAAAGTTCAAGTGTAGATGTGTCAATGGAAGAAAATACTTGCACAGAGGAGCTAACTCAACCTGCCAGAGAGTATCACGTTCCTTCTGACATAAGAGGCATGGCGATACTTTCATCCAGAGAGATATTGCAAGAACTCACGTCTCCGAGATTTAAGTGCACACCTCAGGGAAACCATCTTTAGGTTTTCACATTGAAAGTAAATTGAATTTCTAGACATACACACAAAATTTGTTCTTTCAGTCAAAAACCAGCTCATCTATACTTTGTTCATAAGCCCAATTATTCCAGTCAATAGTTCAGAAGAGACAGTTTTACAAAACTACCCCAAGAAAAGACCTGCTCTAAGGTACCAACCTCTAGCTTAAGAGTGCAGTAATTCCATATTGCAGAGAGTTAAGGGGATAGAGCATCTCTACAGCATTTCCAGAGCACGGGGTAGTAAAACACCACCACATACCTAACACGCAAAAGCCCCTCATCCCCGAATGCTACTAAACCATTTTGATTTAGCCCTATAGTTTTAGGGATGGAGACTGACTGGCTGGTCAGAGGTCTGTTTCTAATCTAGCTCTTAGGATGTCAAACACATCTTAGCTAGCCAGTCATCTTCTGGCTAACAACTACTGGCTAACCTATCTTTGAGAGAAAGTAGAAAGTTGGCTGGGAAAGGTCAGTTGTCTCCTCCAAGTCAATGTTTCCTTCCTTCTGGTAACAACAGGCTAAAGACCCAACACTGCAGGGTGCTCAGCAGCAATGCATATTGCCATAGGCTGAGCTTTAAGCAAGAGTCATCTTATGGGACAATTTATATGCCTAAAAGTACACTTTTGCTCAAGTGGTTTTGCAGCGTCAAGGGCTGGGTTCTTCGCATTTACAGGATTACACTTGATCTACACAATAGCAAAATAAATTAATATACAAATTGAACGTGCTCTCAAAGGAGATTTATGTAAGCCTCTGCTACAATGACTTGTGCTTATAGCCAGTTGCCAAAATACGACAGCTGGAAAGTGGAAAGAATAGACTGTATCCATAGCTGACAAAAGCTGTAATTTAATAAGCGTTCAGTGGCAGTTTTCACAGCTTAGTACAGCGATGTCTCCTAGCAAGCCCGGCTTCAGTACTTTTAGACTGTACCAACCCCAGGTATCTGCCTCCACCATCCTGCCAGCAGCCCCAGCTCCTGCAGCCCAGCCTCTGTGCACCAGTCCCACCCCCTATCCCTGCTCAGGGCACTGATGGAGGAAGAGTTTCAGCCACCGAGTCGGCTTTGAGCTCCACCATGGAGAGGCAAGCAAAGGTTTTCTTGATCCCCGATCACTACCTGCATTACACTGGATCAAGTCACGAATCCAGACAATCAGTCCCTCACAAAGAACTAGCACCCTGGCCCCCGAGGGCTGAATATACTCTGCTTGTCAGAACACGTATTTTGGGGGATGCCTTTTCATTCCTCAATAATTGCTGACAAGACACCTTAGACATTAGGCAGAGAACACTCTTATTTGGTCTGCACTCAGAACACTGCACTCAGAACACCGCGATTTGACGAGGAGCTGCAGAAAACCAACTGGAAACAAGAAAATTGACTCTACTGAGATGTCTTTGCTGTTTAAAGCTTTACAAGCCTTCCATTTTCCCATAGTCTAATAAAAGCAAGCCCAACCTAACTTCCACAAGCTCTCTGGCTTGTAGATCTCCACTGGTTTTTTTTTTTCCCCCCCCCCCCCCCCGCCTTTTAAAGACATTAGGTAAGGAAAAATAGAACCGCACAGAAGGAATTGCTTAGATACACAAGCAAGTTGGAGACAAACAATCCCATCAGTCTACCTCTCCATGTCTTTCACAAAGCAAAGCCAAGTCTAGAACCACAAAGAGAAGAGGCAGAAATCACTGGCAAGGGAGCCTCACCCACTCCGCAAAACAAAACCCAACAATTTGGGCCTCTTACTTCAGAGAAGAGAAAGACAAGTTTCACTTACTAGCTGCGTTGGACTCAGAACTATGCCTGGCTTGTCATGTATAAAATGTACATTAGAAAGAAAAAGCTTTAATAGCAGATGTACTATAAACTTTGAGATTAAGCTAACAGAGGAAGAGCTTGCACAGCAAAGCTGCTTGTTGGACTCAGAACTATGCCTGGCTTGTCACGTATAAAATGTACACTAGAAAGAAAAAGCTTTAATAGCAGATATACTATGAGATTAAGCTAACAGAGGAAGAGCCTGCACAGCAAAGCTGCTTTTTTTAAAGGGTTCTGAATAAAAACTTTCTCTAGCTAGAGTCTCCACTAAGGCTATACCATCTTTTTTAATAACAAAAATACGTCTTTATTTATGTCTGCGTGTTTCACATTTGCAACATTTTGCCTTTGCTCTACAGACTTCCTTTTCAAAAATCTCAAATGCTATTACCACCAATACAGCATCACACTTAAAGGAGACACCTTGACCATTTTCTCCACAGGTTTAATAAATTTTAGGTGTAAGAATGTAAAGGTGATCCAATCATGTTCATAAATACAAAAGCTTAACAAACAGGGAGTTTTACTCTCCCAAAACCAATACACTCTACATTAACCCAGGCTTATCACATACATCACTATTCAAGCCTTTAAAAGAACTATGAAATAATTAACACAAAATAAATGTTTCTGTTGCCTTCCTGTGGTAAATACTTCACATTGTTCGATCACTTGCTAAGGAAAGAACTAGATATCGCAGCATTAGGTCATCCCTTAATATAGACCAGGGTAAGCCAAACTTCTTTCATATCCAGTTAACATGCAAACCATTTGACCTTTCCAACAGGACTACTAAAGACCTGGCAAGATCCACTTTTCAGCCTGTGGGACTTCACACAAGGCATTACATTTTACTTCAGAGCTTTGTTACAGGAACAGCTGACAGCAATTGCAAAGATTTCCTACTTTCAAATACTTTTACTGTCGGATGCCATTTTCTCTTGCTTTTACTAAGCTTAACTGTTTAAGATGAAGCTTCTAATGCAAGACTAACTCAGAGATAGAAACCATAATTATAATAATAATAATCCATAATAGAAAAAAATATTCTCTTGCTTTGACTTTTACTAAGCTTAACTTTAAGATGAAGCTTCTAATGCAAGACTAACTCAGAGTGAGATAGAAACCATAATTACAATAATAATCCATAATAAAAAAATATTATGGGCTATTCTACTTGAAAATTTCTGGCCTATATTAAAAAACCCAACAATCTCTTAAAGAGTACATAGCATCTTCGTGTTTTGAGTGGGCACTCAACACTTGGTACGCCCTGAAGCTCAGCAGTATATAGGCAGAACAGTCGCCCAGGTGTCACAGAATTACAGGGTATGCAACACAATACTGTCTTCAACTTATGACATGCTATTTTGCTCCCCTACTACCTTTCTGCCTTGGTCAGCATACACAAGGGAACCGCACTAGTGTCTCGAAGTGACAAAAGACAAAAAGCTACTGCATGGGGGACACTGTCCGATTAACTGACAGTGTTGAAAAGTGAGTGATGAATGAACTAGAGAAATGGGAAAAGAGGGTGGGAATACCCCTGTGCAGTGTTATGGAAGTAATTTAAATTAGACTTTTTCCAGACAGTCCAGTAAGGCTGGCCTTCATTCCCCAACTTGAAATCTTGGGTCCCCTCTGCAGAAGAGTTGAGTGGCCACAGGTATATGCGGTTGGCTGGTGTTTGAGTAGCCATCAGTCACAGGGTAGCCCATCCCTCCTCACAGTTGTACCAAACCCAACAGCATCCACGTTTGGTTTCTCTCTTCCTCTGTTGCCTCTCCCTGCTTTTCCCTTCATTTCCATACATATCTAGTTTTAACCAAGGGAGGTTGCTCTTACAGCAAAGCTCCTAATACCTTATTTTTTCCCCTTCTCTTAAGGTGAGACTGAATTGCCACAGCACAGCACTACAAATGAATTACAAATTCAGCTTGAGGACCTCTTATAACAAGGGAACCTGAACAGATACTTCTGTCATATTTTCCCTGCTTTTACAGCCCTGAAGACTTGAATTATTCCAAGACTCATGTAACACCAGCCTCAGCAGCAGCCTCCTTTCCTTCTGTCTCTGTTCTTGGAACAGCCACCTATGGAAGTAAATGGACTTATATTTCTCATATTTGTTCAAACAAACCTCAGGCTCAATTTTTTTTTTTTCTTTCTGACCACTGGCAGGAGGAATATCACCTTTCCCATATTTCCACTGCTTTAGGCATACAAGAGACAGTTTTCTCTCACACTTTCCCCTATATTGATAACATATGAAATCTATTCCTAAGAAGTCAAAACAAATGAAAGAAAGCCAACAATGTTATCTCCTGGCTCCATACCAAAGCCAAACAAACAAACCTTTCACCACCATGTCTCTTCTCAAAATGCCTTCTGATAGCCATCAGCCAATGAATAATGAGAAAAACAGTCACACTAAAAATAGCATCTCCAAACGGTGGGGAAGTCGACAGAAGTTGTCAGCCCTCCAGGGCCAGATACTCACAAAGAAAACATGCCTAATTTTTTTTGCAGTTACTATTCAATAAATGGCCCTGCTTCTTTGGCCTCTGGAAGGACTGCCAATTTTGCATCTGCTCTGAACATCTAATCAGAGTTTATTTTTTCACTACATCTGTCTTTGAGAAGCAGACACTGCAAACAAATACTTTAGTTTTTCTATCATGAAGCATTTAGCTTGTATTCCTCATACTGTAACTAAACTGACACTTGTAAGTGGAAAAAGACTTACCAGCATTTTTTTCATGTAAAAAGAATCTGTTCACACATCACATCAGATATCCCTCAGCTACAAGTTCTTTGCTTCCTCTCCTTCCCCCCACCCAGTACAACCAGCTTCACTTTTGGGGGAATTACATCAGTAGAGAAACTATTTTAAAAGAAGTTAGCTTCCTATTTGGTCTGAGGAGGTTGTCTGACAAATAAGGTCAGGAACAGACGAGATGCAGACACTTTTCTTGTGCCTCTTCTCTCCCATGCCCTCCCTTCTTCCCAGCCCCGCGCCAGTGATGCTCTGTCTTGCTTTAAACTGCATAGCAGAAGAGCCAAGGGAAGGAAAATAAACGGTCTGAGGAAATATAACCATTTTCCCAACTTTCAGCACAAAGAGGTCAACCAGTGGTGAGAATTGGGAAATCATGTCTGTACCAGCTGATCTCTGTTTCCATCTTTGAGGAGCTCTCCACAGAAGGATGTTGCTTGCAGGTAACAAACTCCAAAGCACTAACCAGCACTCTTAGGACTTTCAGAAAACTCACTCATATTAAACCACTTGTGCAGCTGGGAGCTTTGTAACTGTCCATATTCCACTCAGTTCCCACAAAAAAACCCCTCTGTTCCTTCAGGACTTGGTGTGGAGAGGACACAGACTTCGGCGCCGGTAGCTCATTTGTCATTCTCAGCATGTTTTTTCAGTAAATCACATCTTGTACACAGAATTAAACAGAACAGAATAACACTTCTTGCTTTATGTCTCTACTAATCCCATCCATGTCATAAGCACTGATAACTCCTGTAAAATGCAGCATTTATTGCCCTAGGAGTGGGATCAGCAGGTAGGCACTGGGACCTCTTCAGGTCCCTCTGACCCCGTGCCAGGACCTTGCAGCGATGGAATCCAGCTTCAGCTGTATTTTGTACAAACCATCACAACTCGGTAGCACATCAAACCAGCACAGCAATGCCAGCAGCTGCCAGTTAGGGCTTAGTTCGTAGCTCTCGGTAGTTTACAGGATGAAGCATAAAGTTACTGACACAATTATCGCTGGCTAGGCCAGCGCTTGTTCTAGTGTTTCTCTCCTATTTCACGTGCCTGCTTGGAAGACCGTTTCCCCAGTTTCCCACTGCAATAACTTATCTCATACTTACACAAAACTTGATTTGACTGGAAATGACATATATGGCTTCATAAAATAACTCAGGCAACCACAAGGGCAAGAGGCTCAGTCAGACTCTAGTCCATCAAAGCCAACATGCTCTAGGTCCATTCAAGGCATCATTTTCCTTTATTCTCTTCTCATTATTTTCACAGATGTTAATGACTTTAAAATAGCTTGCTTCCAAATATCAAGAAGGCCAAATGCCAGACCCTGAATAAGCAAATACTGTGCAAAACCAATCATATATGCTCCATCCACCTGGACAACTTGCTGGGTGACTATACATGTACCTGGGCAGGAAGAAACGAAAGCTTCCTATGTATTTGCATGAAGTAGGAGGGTATATATTACTTTTTAAACTATAATCTATCTTCAGTATTTCCTTGTTTCTAGTGGTAAATACTGCCACAAAACAGAGACAAGCACCGTTTAGAGACTACACCAAAAATTTTTTCATAGGCTACAAATATTTCAAGCATACGTTTAGAATGAATATCTAAACCTCTCGTAGGTCATCACAAAATAATGAATATATCATCAATACCAAACCCTACGTTAATCAAGCATTGGGAACTAACCAACTCCCAGAAAAGTAAAGCAAATATGTTAATTGAAACTCTAAAGTGTGCATTGTTTTAAAAGCAACTGTGTTGCATGTAAACATGCTGTAGACATAATTAACCCCAAATTCTGAAAATATAATACTTAGCATGCCCAAGAGACATTCCACGAATCCTACTTGTCAGTGTGTTTGGATTACTTTATCTCCAAAACTGCATTTCTTTATTCTAATTCAGCAGAAGAAACAAACTCTTGTACAAACAAATCTAGAAGGCAAAGATCTACTGAGCATAGACCATCACTCCCAAACTGGACATATTTGTAGCATCAGTAGGATTTATCCAAGACCACAGATCTACATGGATATAAGCAATAGCAGATCTCTTACTATTGACAATCATGATTAAAACCAAAATAATACAGCTTCAGTTATTTTGGTTCAATAGTCTTTTTTTGACCCAGCTAGTGTTCAGCATCCTGCAACTTGGAAATAAATTTTGTTTGGAAATAATTAAGAAACAAGGAGGACCCATGACATATATCTTGTCGTGTAGCCAACACTCCAAGTGTTGGGCCAATGCCTCCCAAACCTACCAGATGGAGATGCCTATTAATAGCTGCCTTTTCAGTGGTCTGTGCTGATTCAGAAGCAATCAATTCATTCATATGAAGACAACTGCGTTATGGTAAACATCATTTTACATGACTACATGTATTACAAATAGATGGATAGAGATTAAGCTTTTTCTTCCATAGGGAAAAGGTCTGAATCTTAGCAGTTTCCCACAATAGCTACTTTACAGCTACCAGAACATAATTAACCTCACATGTAAATAATTTGTTCTTATCTGCTGTAGCTTTCGATTTTTTCAGTTTTGCATCACAATATGGGTCTTGAAGGAATAAGGAGAACAGTTCCTTCTTTAATTAATGTAAAAACCCATGAAGAACAAGTAAGAACAGCAACTCAGAAAAAAAACAAGGTTTGCATACCTTGGGTCCAGTAATTTCTGCCTTCTTCACTGCAGGCTAACGGGTCACAGTTTGCAGTCTTTGTTTTATGAGCACCAGTACAGAATGAACTACCTGGAAGCCCCACGGCAGTGGTGGCCTGAGCCATTTTAACACTTGGCTGTTAATAAGAGATGTAGATCTACCCCCTCAACCCACCCTTTACTCCTGATTTGACTTTCAGAGCAGCTTCCTTCCCACTGACCCCTTTTTCATGAGAACCATATCCCCACCACCACACTCCCCCCCCACATCAGCTTCCCAGTGTTAGATTCCTGACCTGTGTAACAGCACTCTGCAGAGCTCACAGAATCACAGAATGGTTTGGGTTGAAAGGACCTTAGAGATCATCCCGTTCCAACCCCCTGCCATGGGCAGGGACACCTCCCACTAGCCCAGGTTGCCCAAAGCCTCATCCAGCCTGGCCTTGAGCCCCTCCAGGGATGGGGCATCCACAGCTTCTCTGGGCAACCTGGGCCACTGCCTCACCCCCCGCACAGGAAAACATTTCTTCCTAATATCTCATCTAAATCTCCTCTTTCAGTTCATAACCATTACTCCTTGTCCTATCACTACACTATAATAAATGTTGCTATTGGTTATGGTGTTGCAACTAGTCTACAATATACTATCTAAAGAAAAATCAAACATTACTGCTACCCCTACATTAATGTTAACCTGTCTCACCTTAGCTGACATGAAGAATTTCAAGTGAACACAAACAAGGCTTATTTCACCTTACAGAGGTCACAAGGAATACACCCATTCTGTACAAAGCCTTACTGCAATCTGTACAAAGACTTACTAAGAACTTTCTCCAGGGAACCATAAGAGATTTTAATTTGTTCAAATCATTAGTGAAGAGAGATTAGATTTTCAGATAAACAGCATTAGAAAACAGTGTATTTTTTGTGCTTTTTAAACTGTACTTTATTTGAACTTAATTTCAAGGAGTTTAAACTAAAGCAGGAAATTTGCTCTCAGCAGCACAGCCAGATTCATTCTCGGCATCTAGAGGACAAATTAAAAACAAAACAAACCCCCAACAAGTCCTCCTTGCCAAAGAACATAATTCTGCTGTCTCATTACTGTTTTGCTAAAATAATTTAATTAGCCGTCTTCAAATACAGGAAGGCATTTATGCTTCATCAGGAAAAGAAGAGCTGGTGCAGGAGGGGTGAATGGTACATGCTGTTCTAGCATACCAGGAACACGGTGTTGAATTCTTCCAGCTACCGGGCCAAAGCTGGATTGGCACACCAGAACTAAGCACTTTTTTGACCCAAAGGGGGAAGAAAAAATAAATAAAATTTTTTTAAAAAGCAAGCACCAGGCAGTCTAGTATATGCATACTCTAAACTATAGATAAGAAGAAGCAGTTCAGCTGAAATACGTGGATCGAATGTTGTGCTTCCCCCTCCCATGCACAAATTAAAGTCTTAAAACCACCCTGCTCCCCGCCTTTCATTATGTTCTGCTCTTGTGAGCACTGACATGTATCACAAAAAAAGTACTACTGTTTCCTAAAATTGGTTGTTTACTTTGGTTACTGCCTACAATGCTTGATTGCTCATCAGTACCACCCACAAGGACCCTACCTGGGCGAGAGCCTACGCTTTTGCAAATCCTTGTCATGAAAGGACTTCTCCTGTTGAATCAGAAGAGTGCTATCCCCCATCCCCAGCTCAAATTTCTCATTAGCGTTCAGTAGCTGGCTACTCCTCCAAGAAATGAAATTACAGCCTAGCTTGAAAATCCCCGGAATTTGGGAATCAACCGCTTCTCAACCCCATTTTGGCTCAGATACTGGTTGTTTCATCTGTACACAGGCATTTCGACAGCTCTCCAGTCCATCTTAGCCATATAAAAATAAATTTGCAGAGCCAAACTGTATTTTAACTTCACCAGCAAAATCCACAGGTAAATAGGACAAGCCAATTCTAAATGAACTGGCAGAGTTTGAATCACCAGTTGAGATTAGCTAAAAATATTGCCATGATGCAGAAACCCAAATAGAAACCTGCTCCGTCTCCCAGGGTAGTATCAATTCTGCAGTCCCAACAGGTGTAAAAAATAATTAATCTTTGTCACTAAACTACACGAATATGCAAGAGGGGGAGGAGAGCTGTGGACAGAGAAGGTGCCATTTGGACATAAATGCTTCCACCCTGCAAATCAGATTCAAAGGTGCCAGGTTACAGAGACATCAGAAGCCAGTTAATTCACCCAGAGATTTCCAATGAGCCTATACATTCAACACTGCAAAGTTTGTCCCTATCTTACATATATGAAGTGTTTCAGCCATGTGAAACTCAGCCCACAGCAAAAGCAAAGTCTTCCCTGAAAATGTAGTTTCAAAGTAGGAAACTAGTTAGTGCCTGGGTACAAAGATCACATTTGTTTTGACTTAGTTCCTCAAATCCTTTGAACGCCAGGTCAGAGCACATACTCTATAAAAATAAACCCGTGAGAAAGTGGCACGTTCACTCAGGCACATATTGATGAACCGCTATTGACAACTATCAGCATTTAAGTGCCTTTTTATCGTAAATAGTGGGATCTGCAAGAACAGACACCAAACGACCCTCTAAGCTGCTAAGCACTGCTGAATAAACACGGGTAACACGAGGGGTTTTTCCCCACCGCTGCCTCCCATTTGAACTGCACAGCCTCAGCCCCCCCGCGGAAAAATTGCCTGTTTCCTGCCAGCCTCCAACCTCTGCATCTCTGTTCTGGGTGGGAGCAAGGAAGGGAATTCTTTTGTTGCATAAATAAATGCAGATAAAACAACCATTTCAAATGAACGTGTCCTTCCTAAAACAATTTTGTTGGAGCCTTCAGACAATCAAGAAGATTTATTTTCCCAGCTTCTTCCCTCCCAGCCCACACCCCCACCAGCCCTCCATGCCACAGGGCAAGCTGAGCCCCAGCATCGGTAATTAATGTCATACTTCTGTCTGAAGGTTGCAAACCGGCCACAGCATAACAGATACCCACATGCAGGCAAAGAGGCAAAGGCACTTACCCGAGAGATAGACAGAGGCATGTTGAAATCCTTCCCTCCTTGAAGTCTGAAACCCCAAGGAGCCGGGCCGACCAAAGACACGCTGTAGTTGCTCATGATGTTTAGTATTCAAGGATCAAATCCAAAGAACTGATGCCTGCAGAAGAAGGTTAGAGTTTTAATTTAAAGATGAAAAAACCAAAAGGCACTGCCTATCATTTTGAAAGCCTTCTTTCTTTGTCTGCGTTGCCCTCCATAGAACAAAAACCGCCAAGAAAACCACACCAGGTCTGTCATTACTTGTGCTTTATTCCTCACATGTTGTTTTCCTCCATAGCTTAGCAAGAAACATAACTAGGGAACTGGTAACATGGACCTGGGACTGCGAGAACTTCTGGTGCTGAGGTGTTTGACAACTACTTCTTACTAACAAAACGCTGTGTGTGAGAAAAAAAAGAAACCCACCCAACGTGAAAGCTCATCTTAAAAGAAGTCAATGCTGAGACAAGCATGAATTGATAGTATCCCTTAAATTCAAGTATGGAAGAAATTAGCACTCCTGGCACATTCATTCCTAACAAAATGAATATCATATGCTGCCATGTCATCAGCTCCAAGCTTGTTTCTAAACACATTATGTCCTGACAGTTTCAAAACGCTGTCAAAACATCACAACTTTGAAGTTAATCAGAAGAAAACAAAATCCCTGGAACTTTTTTATTTTTATAGCATAGCTTCATATTGGTTGAACAATGCTACAGACAAACCAGATATTAAAACCAACCCTCAAACGCAAGCTGTGAACTAAAGCAAAATACCCACGGCCACAACTTTACTGCTGAGGCAGCAAAACCCAAGCATCTCCCTCCCCACAAACACGGGCAACAAATTACCTTTAAAAGGCAACCGAGACACTCAATTGCCGCTCAGCGTCAAAGATAAGGGCTTCAGTTTCACCTCAGATAAGTAACGTCAAAATGACATCTTAGGTAGTGGATCCCGGCTATTTTTGTATGGTTGCAGCCAGGCAGGAGCACACCAGGGCGGGCTGGTGTAAACCTACACCAGGCACAGCCAGATTCCACGCTCCTACAGGGACATTTAAGGTGGACCTTTGCTCAAGCAGAAGCAAGAGGGCTGCAGACCCCACTGAGCTCTGCCAAGCCCGGTTTTACCTGTTCATACACTGCAAGGGTGCTGGTAGTGTTATTTTCTGGGAGGCAGTGGATATTCTGCAAACGCAGCCCAGCCTTGCCGACCTTCAGGGCCAGGCAGGGAAGGACATTTAATGTCAGTTCCTGAAAAAAGCCATCAGTAACACACAGTTCTGGGTTCACCTCCCAGACCTGCACAGATCTGCTGCTCAGACCTATTTCTAAATCAAATGGCAAACTTTATTCACACCCACGGCCGCCCCAGGTGGCCTGAATGGGATTGCTGGCATCAGGCAGAACAAGATATGTATTAGGAAACAGACTTTGGAGCAGGTAACAGAGGTGCCTGGGTACCTGGGCAGTTCCTGACAGGTACTTGGGCAGTTCCTGACGTGCTCCTTGCCTGTTGGCATCCAGCAAAGGGGCAGCTCTGACCCCAGGCACTGGCTCAACCCGCCCTTAAAAGTCTCAGCAAGCACCAGCATACAGAGGGGGAAACACACACTGCTGAGCTTTCATGTGGTTGGAAAAAAAAAAAAAAAAACCAAAAAAAAGCCCACAACAAGCCTCCACCAATTTTGAGCTAGGACTCTTAGGGGACTTTTTTTTCACCATTAAAACAAGAACTACACGCATTTAATAGCCCTATGCACCAAATTCCTTATCAAAAGAGAATTTTAATTAGTCAAAGATTTCTTTCTATATAAAAATACAAATTCTTGCAATTCTCTCTAAATTAAATCCACTGCAGTGACAGGTCACTATAAATTTGCACAAAAGCAAACCACATCTAGCAACCAGCACACATGCAGTAGTTGATCGGCACAGGCAGAAGGCTCTACCAATCAATTAAATGTGAAGCACTTGTGCAGCTGTTTTGTTTGGTTGGTTTGAACAGAGTAACAGCTAGTTACAATAACAGTCTAGGAAAATATTAAGTTGTATTAGAAAAGGATACTGTTCTTTTTTTCAATTGTAGCAACTATAAACTACAGGAGGGAAGAGACCACACGCTGAGATGCCATGCATCACTCTCAGCATCACTCATCTTTCCTTTCTCATCCCCCTGATTCTGCCGTGTCTGCATCTCTAGACTCACAGATAACACCAGGAAGGAACAGCAGACAGAGAGATGTCTTCAAAGTTTAATTTAACAAATTTCTTAAGATACACTAGAGCAACATCTAAGGGAAAGTATTGCAACCCACCAACTCCACTTCATGTGGGGAGCATTGCGCAAATAAACCAGCTAGGGGGGAAATTGTGCAACTTTCATTTAGATGATCAAACGCTTGGTGGGTCTACTTCTGGAAGGGGGAATTTCAAAACCCAGGAAAAAACGCTCGCCCTCCTCACCGCCACCAAGACACATAGCCCCAGGGACCCGGGGTGGCTAGCGGGGCTCTCTGCACCCCGGGAGGGGCAGCACCAGCACCCCCTTTGCCCAGAAAAACCTTCCAAGCACCCCAGGACAAGGACCCCCACAGCTATCCCCGGCCAGGGGACCAGACAGCCCCACAAAGCGCTGGGTTTCAGTCCAAGACACCCCCACACTCAAAAAGCCTCCCAGGCACAGCGGTGT
>NW_010110261.1:121527-148305 GCF_000699245.1 Pterocles gutturalis | reverse complement strand
AGTGTGCCCAGGTGGCCAAGGTGGCCAACAGCTCTGTCACAGATTTCAGTATTCCAAAGCACCAGACAATAAAAATCTCATAGGTTTTACACATTATTATCATTATTATGCAGATTGCTGCTTCCAGCATATAATAGTTTCTTCAAATGCCCTTTGGTGCTATTGAGTACCCTGCTAAATCCTAACACAATGAAACATTTTGTCACAGCATCACATTCTGGGTGAAGGAGACACTGACGCCATAAGGTGTCGATAACACTCTGTTTTGCCAATCAACGGGGATAGCACAAAGGATACAGCCACCAAATTTAAAAAAAAGTAAACTTATTTTTATTTATGTTTAAAGTGATAAAATAATGAGGAAAATAATACAGAGAAAATAAAACAAGATAAGGTAAAGCAGCAAAATAATAAGCAAACTACTATAGCAAGCATACCATAAGGTAATGCACCTAATCATTACTACATAGAGTCAGCAATAGTGATTAAGAAAGATACATCACCAATTGCCCTATTAATACGTTACCATCATCAAGATCTGCAGAAGCTGGGGAGCCTGTTTACAGAGAAGGATTTGGAGAACTCATCCCGGCAATTGGGAAATATCTATGCAGTGCATCCACTGTATAGATGAGGCTTCCAATTTTCCCTGCAAACAGTCCCCACTCTTATACAGTTAAATAAACAACTTTCTATCTTAAGCTGCAAAAAACATCTGGTGTGGTTTTTTTTTTTCCTTGTTAACTTTTTCCCATGCTCGGCCAGAACCCAAGAAAAGTTAAGAAGTAAAGGTATCTGGTTATCTTTATGTGTCTTTAAACAATGCCCATCACTGCCCTGCTACAGTCTGTCATGTAGAGGTCTGTTTGAAAGTTTGAGATAGGTATATCTCTCTTTGGCAAGTGGACTACTGTTAGACAACCAGCGTTACAACAAAAGCTTTTATAAATTGGCATATATTCATAAGGTAGTACATTGCACAAGTGATCAATATTAGACATATTAGATATATTGTTAGGTTGTGAGATTCACCTAGAGGTCAGCTTTGGTTCAGGGTCTCACTGCTCAGGCCCTAGTATTTCACACTCCTAAAATGGAAGAGGAAGATATGCCACTTGATGGCAAGGTGACTACTCGGTTGTGTGCTCTCTCAGGAGAATCATGAAGCTGCATCTGCACTTCAGTGATGAGCTTCGGCTCAGGACTCTCTGGGAAGGTCAGAAGAGCAGGATCTGCATGCCTTGCTCCAACTGTGAAATATTTCCCTTGAAACAATGCAAAGATTTATCTCACTGTTGCGACCTCCAAACCTCTGAAGCAGCAAGTTCAAATTCCCTATGGTCCTACTTGCATTTTTCCATGCTGTTTTTGGATTGGAGACAGTTTGTTCCCTTTCTTCTCTACGTTTGCTCTCTAGTTCACGATATACAAAGGTAGAGAGGTATGATATTCTAACCACATTAAAAAATACTGGAGGTGGAGAGGTTTGTGGGAGGACAGGACTTTACTTTATTCCTGTAAAGTTTGATTAGGTCATCTTTAAATTCACTTGACTGATCTCTAGGTCCTATTTTGACAACTCTGATTGGTTAGAAAGTAGGATTTAGCTGATGATTTAATTTACCTAAACTTCACCAGCTGGTGAAATTCCTGGTTTACAGGAAACCAAATCATAATGATTAAAAACTTCCCTAGAACTTGCTGTGTATCTTTCCAGATAGAATTTAAGGTGTGTTATTCACGAAATAACAAAAATCGAAATTGCTGGAAACTCAGATGCTAATTAATCCAAGAAAGCACAAATAAGTATCTTTGTGGCACCTCACAGAGGTGTAGATTTCACACAGATAAATTTATTCTTCTTTACATTGGATCATGTGTATCACTCACAGAAGACATTTAAACTCATGCCTATTAGGAGAAGGAGGAAGGTGGATTACACTGTGTTTGAGGATAACAGTTGTTTTTGCATGTTGAGGAAACACAGAAATATTCCCATGTGAAAGTAGCTTTCTGCTACAGGACATCATGGATACTGACCAGAATACAGGGAAAAACAAGCAGGAATAAAAATCAGAAATCTGTGAAAAAGCACTCTGAGATTTTTAAGAATACTACGTTATTTTAATGTTTCTTTTTTTTTTTTTGTCTTTGATATTTATTTTCTTCATGCTGTCAGGGTTACTTCATGTCTTCAAGGTGTTCACCACAAGGGTTAGAAATCTATTTTTCTTTATCCTTGCAAATGAAAAATGAGCTACTCAAGCAAGATCACAATCATAACACTTGAAGCTTTAAGAAAAATGCTAAAAATTATACCTTCCAATCATTTGCACAGAAAAATAGCGGAAGTAACACACACCTGGGTAGCATACACCTGTAAATGTAAATATACATGTGTCCACACACACATGCAGACACACACATATATGCATGTATATACAAGGATGGATAACTATATATATGTGTGTGCATGTGCACAAACACCCCCGGATAAATATACCTGAGTGGTACAAGATAGGAACTGTTTATACCAAGCAGCAATCATGTCTGGAAAAGAGCATCCGTAAGATGAAAAACACACACTTTAGTATGGAGATAGTAATTATTGCCAGATGTCCAATATCTTCCCTATCCACTTGGATTTAGATATTTATGTGTTTCTATTAATTGTGTGTGTTTTTAACACAGAAAACCATGACAGAGCTACATGACCTTTTATAAGCACATATATAACTGGCAGAATGGGAGAAAACAGTGCCTTTATAATAGTACTTCTGTCTTTCACCATTCTTGGATTTCTTGTCTGTGAAATCCTAAATAGTGGAAGTACCATAAAGTGTGCTTGGAGGAGGTGATGGGAGAAAAGTAAAATGGAAGATAAAGGAGCAAAAGGCACTAAGTAATCAGAAGACACTTTATGCTCTTGTGTCCTGCCAATAAAGTGAGAACAACCCCCCTGGGTTGGCTTTTTGCCAGTTCCTAAGGAGGTTTTAAAGTAATCACACTTGGAATAACTAGCAATATAAGCAGATTTTAGCATTCACCATGAAGCTTCACCTGCTATTTGCTCCGCCTGCCTGTAATATAAGGCACCTGTTTTTTTATAATTTGTATCTGGGCATAATTCCATGGGCTCAGGTGAAATGCTGCTGGTTTTGATGATTCCCCAGTGGAAGGCTATAATGCCAAGAGATAGTTCTTCTGAGCTCTGAGTTTTTTGATGAGAGTATTAGCTGATAAAAATAGCCAAGCACAAGTAAGTGTCCAGTGAACAATAACAGTGCTTTTCTCGTGACTGCTTCTGAAATACCGGGCAGCATTCAGCATTATGTTAACTAGAAAGATATTGATCAATTAGAGACAATTTAGTGAAGAACAACTAATTAATTACTAGAGGATGATGGAGATTTAGGAGATGGATTAAGGGTACTAAATTAGGTGTGTGATGACCAAGCAAAGCAAGGAACAGTGCTCAAATAAACCTCTTGAATTTGCTCAGGTTCTATGTTTGAGGTGGTGCTCTGTTGTTGATACGACAGAGAATGTATATCAGGTTAAAAGGAGGTCACATTTTCTTATGTGAGAAGGATGAGCCATCATTTCCAGGGGAATGTGCTTGCTAGCAGGACTGAGGCAGCTTCAGGGCAGCTGGGCAGCCTTTGCAGCTGAATGGCACGCAGCTCTTTGCTCCTGATCTGGGACCCCACATGTCAGATGCATCTGCACAGAGATTCATATACACTCCTGATGCTGCATCGCAAATGGCCCCACAGTACAGCCTTAGACGTATGGCACTGCAAAGGAGGGGAAGCAGTATTGGCTCTCAGGCTGAGTGTGTGAGATTTGATGGGTCAGATAAGTGTGAAGGTTGCTAGCTGTATGCAAAGAGAGAACTATTTAATGTTGTAAGGGAAGATATAGCTAAGAAGAGGCTATTAAAAAACCAAACCACGACAAAAAAAAACACAAAAGTGAGTTCTGCTGAGGAATTATCTCCTGAGAGAATCTGGAGGATGATTCAACGCTGGTATTTTTAACATTACTCTGTATGAAACACTAGAAAGTGTGCTTTTGGGACTAAGCCTCCCTTAGCAGAGAAATGGGCTTCATGATCAATGAATCTTCTCTGATTTTAATGTCTACAGTTTTCTGAGTGTATTCTAAACACAGTTCATATTTCTGTCCTGGAAGGTGCTGCAGCTGAGCAAGAAGAATCTGTGTACTGTTCCCAAGAAACAGTGAAGTACAATGAAAAAGAGCTTGTGAGTGATGATTAGAGCAATTAGCTAACAGACTAATAATATTTTTCTCATTATGTGAGGTGGGGAGGAGGAGGAAGAAGACAGGCAGGCCTCATGCCAGAAGCTCTGAGTCACAGTTAAAAGTTATGCTGCATTCTTACAGCATTTTCCTTTTATCGTGCCTGCCAGTTGTGTCCGCAGTAAGAACAAGCGAACACTGCCAGTCCCCGTTGCACTGAATCTCCTTTTCTGTGCACCCAGAGGAGAGAGCAGACACAACCCCTCTACACTTAAACTGTCAGCTATTAACCTGGTATGATTTTTCTTTCTACCATATTCGAGAAATCACAGAACCTTCTCCATTGTTTGCAAGTGAGAGACAAGTCTTAAACACAAATTAGAACCTTAGCTTTTCCCTTTCTTCCCACAAACAGGGAGGGAGCGCTGTTGTAGGAGAAGGAAGATAACCAAGCTCTTCCACATTCAGAGGCTGAAGACTCGCTATGAAACTCCTTCATGGGCCTAGCTCACAGCTCCTGTATGGATGCTGGTTCTGCAGGGAGAGGGAAGTCACCGGTTTGGACTTCCCCCTTGAGTCCTTTTCTCTCTGCACTCATACACAGCCCAGGAAGAGTCTGGCATTATGAGGTTTCCCTGCTTAGTTGCTGTTTCCCAAGTCTGATGCAGGCAAAGTTTTGTTTCAGCTCTCCTCAAGCCTCTCTGTGTTTTTTTTGGTTGTTTGCCATGACATTTTCCATTTTTTCCTGTTAACCCATCCTCCAAAAAAAAAAAAAGAGAACATTGATTTTCAACCATGGTATATAAATATACACATGTATATCTCTTAAGAGGAGAATAGCTTGACGTGTAGCAAACATGTAGTCTTAGTGGATGGGTGGATGGATGGATGGATGGATGGTGATGGTAATAATGGGACTGAGGATGCCATAATAAGTTGTGACCAATTCTTATGATCAGAAAAAGACCAGGGAATTATATGTGTCTAATTTCCTGCAACAGCTTAAGTTGGCATCGAAGTTACAGCATGAATTGTAGCTGCACCACTGACATTGGATTATTGGAACTATTAGTTGTACAACTGTCCATCTCTTTCACAAGTTTTTGGCTTTCTCAGTGGTCTAATTTCTAAACCACACTGACAGAATAAAAAAAAAGAGGAAGGTCTTGTTTTGTACTTATGAATGTTATAAGTTCTGTAATGCTTATCTTGCTTATTAAACTCCTGAAGTGTTTACCAAGCCCTCATTGTGCGCTGTGCTTAACAGTGATGACCTGCTGAAGTAGGCAAGAGTATGTTTTGTGGATCAACTGGTGCAGATTTAGAGAGCTCCTGATAGTCTCCAGGACGAATCTAGATGCCACTAACAAAAAAGACTCACTAACTTTGGATAAAAATCTTTCTGTCAGATTGAATGATAGATGATGCATAGCTAATCATAACCATGCTAGCAAAACTGTCAGTTCTGTTTTACCTAGAAAGTACCACCTTTTGCTCACAAAGGTTAAACTGCCACTGTGCCTTCTTAAAATCTCTGTTGTCCACAGAGTGCTAGGAGTTAAAGTCCAGCTGCCTGTGTGGTTTAACAGCTTAATAGACAATATATATTTTTTTTTCCTTCTGGGGCTTGGAACTTGAATTAACCTAAGAGGTTTATATCTGACCTTCTAGGGTTTCTCTAGTAGTTCAGTGTTGTTTCTCACTGCAGTTTATTCAGAGTCTCCTCAAAACTTTATCACAAAAATCCACTAGGTTCATATATAAATTTGGGATTAAGGCCCAGGAGATCGAGATGGAGATAGCGGTAAGAGTTTGTTCGGTTTCATGTAATTGTCCTACTATACCAAAAGAATCCAGTCTCCGAAGTGAATTTAACTTCTGCTGCTCTATAAAAATAATTCTATACCTCTCAAGAGCTGCAATAGTGTGATAATGTCCCAACGATATAAGTTGACTCATGATTTATTTTCTAGTGGTTAAAACTCTAGGGTCATTAAGTGGGAAAGCAAAAGAACAGGTGCTTTAAATGTAATTGTTTTAGCATTATTTTTCCCATGTAACCAATACAGCAAAATTTTGTTTATTTGACTGTTCACATTTCTTTTCGCATAACGAGGTTTTTAATTTAACAAGGGAATCTTATTTAGACTATAAATTCAATGCAGACAGTAGAATTGAGTATATTACATGGTACCAAGGAGCAAAAAATGTTAATGTTTTTTCAGTAAATCATCAGTAACACTAGCATATGGTGTTTTCTTATCAGAACTGAACTGTGAAATCTTTCTTCCAGTCAAAATATACTAGTTAAAACCATGAATGAGAAGAACTTAGGAAAAATAGTCATATTAAAAACAGATCTTCTAACCTAGAAAAAGTGTAGCAAGATACTCCACCCACAAGTTTCCTGAAGATAAAGAAAAATACAGTTTGAAAAGTCTGTATTTTGAAATTAATATTTTTGTTCATCATGTAATTAATACGGATATTAGTCTGGTATACAGGACATTGTTTCTCATTAGCTCTTATCATCTGCCATATCAAAAAAAAGGCTGTACAGTACAAATTCTTTAAAATCAGAAAGAAAACCTAAATCTTTTACATGTACAGTGTGCAACACAATTTTAATCTTAATTTTGATTGATTCTGTCAATGACCCATTTATCAACTCTATCCTAGTGCATTTAGTACCTTTGCAGTCATGGAGTAGCAGTGCAAAAGGTTCAATAAATTGGGAAAGTAAAGGGAACTACTGATGGTAGATGCTTTGAGCTATAATAAAACTGGAGGACACTAATGTGTCATCAATACTTCTTTTTAAGTTTTTGTCCTAAGTGACTTTTGTCCTGATTCATAAACATGATCCCTGCATTCATTTGTTTAAGCACATGAAAACCGCTGATCTTCCAAAGTGGACTAGAAGATGGTAGTTTTTTCTCGCTTGTTTTTCCTAACACAGTTATAACCATCATTAAGCTGAAAGAGGGTAGATTTAGACTAGATGTTAGGAAGAAATTTTTCACTGTGAGAGTGGTGAGGCACTGGAACATGTTGCCTAGGGAAGCTGTGGATGTCCCATCCCTGGAGGGGTTCAAGGTCAGGCTGGATGAGGCTTTGAGCAACCTGGTCTTGTGGAGGGTGTCCCTGCCCATGGCAGGGGGGTTGGAACTCGATGATCTTTAAGGTCCTTTCCAACCCTAGCCATTCTATGAGTCTATGATCATTAGATCTCCACTGACAAGTTTCTATTATATTCAGACAACCGGACTTGGATTCATCTTCCCCACAAGGCAGTCTGCTGTGCTAATGGCCAAGGAATTAGGTCACCTTTTAAAACTACTATTATAGTGTTTGATTGGCAGATATGTATATTAAAAATAATATGGCTTTTATTTTCTGTTGTACTCTTATATCTTTCTTCACTAGCTAGTTTATTAACTGTGGGAATGTACGGACATGAAAATAATACTGTCTCTGATCCCTTGCCCAACTTGTAATATTCCTCACTAAGCTTTCTTTTTCAGAGCCAGTTATATGCTGAACTTTAAATGCTGCCTTTCCAGCTCTTTTCAGTTGTATGCAGCTGCTCTGTTATCCTTCCAGCTCAATTCATAGACTTCCTGCCTGTGAGCCAGGGCTCTGTCAGTTCAATTTCCATCCTCAACCTCGCACCCTTACCCATCACTGACATTACGGAGAAATAACAGGCTGGATATTACCTCTTCTGGCCTCTCCTTTAGTGATATATAGATATGACCACGAAAAGGAATCCTGCTCCAGGCTGGGCAGCCATAGAATTTTCTCCGCATTGTAATATGCGGTTTGCTGAACGAGAAAGACCAGACTTCTGAAACAGCTCTGCAGGTGGTTGCCAGGAGGGAAATATCTATTTTCTAATTGGGTCTTAGGACTGACTGTTTTCAAGCTATACATAAGTGCCTGGGACAGTGCTGGGGTGGACTTTGACACAGATAAAGGCAGAGGATAACCTATAGGTGAAAGCTGGGACTGTAGATATTATGGTCCCATTGTTTCTTCTTAGCTTTGCATTTTTGAAAGTAGAGTAAGACATAGCCCAGGTCAGTTGGTTCTGCTGTTGGTTGAAGACAGCTCTCAGCTACTCCAGTGCAACACTTTCAAGATTGTGGGAATCCCATGAGGGAGGGATCATTCCTAAACATGGAATCTGTTCTAAATACAAAATAGAACCATGAGTTTATTGACTGAGATCAGCACCTCATTAAAATAAGTGACAGGAGAATGGTGCAGGAAATTGAATGCTTCCCCTTTTTGCCAATGGGTCACTAAACAAGTAGTCAGCCAAAATTCCTTCTTAGTTACAGAAAGGAATGTATTTTTAAGGTTTTGATAGCTGCTTCCTCCACGAGTTCAGGGTCCTTCCCTATCTATGCTGTATTTGTATTTCTCTTCAGTTTTGTTGGATCTTAACTTCTAGATGTCTTTTTACATTGGTTGCTGATTGTTGTTATACCTTAGCACTGATGTCCTAGGATAACTTTAGTGCTTGTCAGTACACAGCCTGGTTAGTTGTCACTTAGTTGTTTACTATATGGCAATCAACTGAAGATCAAATCACATTTAGTTTGGAAGGAAAAGTTTAAAAGTCACTCAAAAAATTTTGGCAGCTATTTTTTAAATTTTTCATTTCTTAAATGCTTTTAATGTCAACAACTGAAATAGGTAATTAACGTTCATTTTTTGTGAGATTTTAATTGCAGTGTCATGGAGCTGAGCCACAGAACCCTCTGCCTTGTGTCTAGTTTGCCAAAATATGACCCAAAATAAAACTCTCAATTCTGCACGCTCATTAAAATGGTCCTTGTCCTAATAATTTAGATAAAGGTCAGAGAAATGATTGCTTAGTTCTTTCCCCTACCTTTGCAAAGAAGATCTAAAGAAGGGTCTCTTTGTCATGTGAATAAAAAGATCCTCTCCCTATTTTCTTTAAAGGCTTTAATTTTCTCATTATCAGAATAGCTTACATCATATCTTCTTCCCATTATCAAGGCTTCAGGATACAGACTAGCAGCAATTTAAAATCACCCTTTTACTTCCATACCTACTAACACAGAGACGCAGGCAATCTTCTGGTGCACAGGTTCACATTCTCTTACTAATTTTTGATGTGACTCATCCACCGGCCCTTGAAAATTAAGGTTCTCTTCATTCAACTGGAGAATGCATTATTTTCCTATTTTCAGCTTTCTTAGAATCAGTATATTTTGCAGAAATTAAATGTGTTGTATTAGATATAATGAGTAGCACCTAAGCCAAAAAAAAAAAAAAAAAAAAAAAAAAAAAAAAGGCTGTCTGATATTTGAAATTATTTCTATGGCAAAAAGGTAAGATAAGGAATAATAATGAGTAACACCAGTAGCAAAGACACGTATTTGACCCACTTATTCTTTCCAATACTGTCAGTTCCTTTCTGCATGGGACTTTCAGATCTCAGTTTTATCTAAGGGAAGCATCTCACTACACCCCAGGGTTGATCCCTACAAAGGAAGTTTGACATTTATAAATATCTTGAAACTAAAAAGGAATAACAAATTACTCTTTCGATATGATTCATGCTTCAGTGTAAATAATGTCTGATCTAGTTAGAAGAAGCAGTGTTTAATAGACCTTTTCCAAGTGTACTGGTTCTGGCTGTGATGGAGTTAACTTTCTTCATTGCAGCTCATAAGCTGCTGTGCTTTGGATTTTTGTCTGAAGCAGTTTTGATAACACACCAAAGCTTCAGCTACTGCTGAATAGTGTTTTCACAGCATCCAGGATCTCTCTGTTTCCCAGTCTGCCCTTCTCCCCCTGCCGGCATTCAATGAGTAGGCTGGGAGTAGACAAGGGGTTGGGAGGGGACATACCTGAGACAGCTGACCGCAATTGACCAAAGCAATATTCCATATCATTTTATGCCATGCTCAACAATGAAAGCTTAAGAAAAGGATGAGGAAGGGGGGACATTTATGGTTATGGTCTTCTTCTTCTTCCCAAGCAGCTGTTAGGTGTGTTGAGTCCCTGCTTTCCAGGAAGTGGCTAAACATCTTCCTGCCAATGAGAACTACTTCATGAATTCCTCTTTCTACTTTGCTTGTGCATGCAGCTTTTGCTTTTCCTATTAAATGGTAATTATTTTGATCCCAAGGTCTACTCACCTTCCTTCTGTATTCTCCCCTTACCACCAGACAGGGTAGTGAGTGAGTGAGTGGGTGAGCATTTGGCTGTTAGCCAAAGCTAACCCTCCACATCAAGTGTTACTGCTAAAATCAGATTCAGAAACTTCTGGACATATATGTTCAAGAAACAACTCTACAGTCTGATTTTTTTTTTCTTATTTTTGCCCCACATGTGGAAATTCAGTGATCAACTCCATACCTACTGTTTATCACTCTGGTCTTAGTTTTTAGGTGTATATCTGAGTCCTTGATCAAACATTTGGAATCCAGATATAACAGAAATCTGGAACAGTACCTCCAGCAATATTTTAAGGCTCAGTCATATGTTTTCCTGGTCAGCAGAAAGAACCTAATAGCAACTACTGGATCACTTTTAGTTAGTTGTAGTGCTTTGTATTTCTGCCTAAAGAGGAGATTAATAACCCTGGAAGTAGTAACTGTTTGTAATGATAAGAAGGGTAAATTTTAAATTATGCTTAAGTAATTGTGACTCCTGGGTCCTTCTGAGTGACTGAGACTTAACATCTATACTCCTTGGTATCTTACACTTTTTTAAAAATATATTTTGCAAAACGTATATTCAGACTTTTTTTGCAAATGTATCTGGTCTCCTTGCAAAGGTAATCTAAGAGAGAGTTTCATCTTTGGTCAAGCTGTGTGGGAAGCTTAAGTAGCTGTGGGCATTTGCTACTGAATTCAGTTATTAGATGCCTAATCAAATACAATGATACAGCCATAGTATATGGTTAGAAAACCTTCCCTGTCCCCCTGCTCCCAAAAGGTTATACCAGCACACATAAAAATGGATAAAATAAAAATAAAAATGGATAAAATAAAAAAAATGGAAAGCTCTTGCTACTGAATTCAGTTATTAGATGCCTAATCAAATACAATGATACAGCCATAGTATATGGTTAGAAAACCTTCCCTGTCCCCCTGCTCCCAAAAGGTTATACCAGCACACATAAAAATGGATAAGCTCTAAGGAAAGCTCATTAAGATAATATGTATTTTGGGGGGCTCAGCAGCCACAGCTCTCTTGCCTTCAGTAGAAATGGGGGACGCTAAAAATTTCTGAAAATCAGGCCTCAAATTGTGTTTACTTAGCTCACCCAACTTGATACCTTCTCAGAAAAAGTCATTGCAGTTTCTTTGCTCTTGGCAAACAGTGATGCCCTGCAAACTCTCCTGCGTAAACTGTTATGCCTAATTGACACATTCATGAGCCAAAGCACCAGCCATCAACTGAAGTTGTAAATGGTGCATGTGGTGACTGTGCATGAGGGGACATGGCAGGAAAACATCCCAGCAGCATTGCTAACATTTTTATGTAGTGCCAGAGGTGTATATGGCATTGTGTGAAGGCAGGAATAACTGTTGTTTTCCTGTTAGTGCAGGGAGATCAGGGAGCTGTGGTGCCATGCCTTGTACACCCGTGCATGATAGGTAGAGTTTGCATTTCCAGTAGGAAACAGAGAAATGGAGGGCATGCAGAAAGTATTTTAATTCTCATCCTGGAACCACCAGATTAAATGATAAATAGCCCATGCCAGAACACACAAGATGTTAGTGGCAGAGCCAAAAATTATGCTCTATTTTCTTGTGAACCACATTAATAAGTTTCTTGGTGGATTGCCCTTCTTTTAATCATCTGAGACATCTCAGTGTTGAATCAAAATGAAATGAAAGCCAAGCAAAAGCACCACAGATACTTTTTATTTAGTAACAATGCTGAATAATTAATTGAACAAACAACAAAAAAAATCACAATTTTTCTTAAAAATTAATTCTTGCTAGTAGATATTTTAAGCAGTTGCATCAAATCCCCAAGACAATGACATCACCTGCACTGTTGTGACAGTAAGGAGGAAAGAGAAAAGAATTACAACTCAACAAAAAGAGTGTAAGAATTCTAAATAAAGAAAAAACAACAAAAAAATCATTCATTAATATATATATAAAATATATACAATCATAATTTTATATACCCATCATTTGATTTTTAAATGAATTATTAATTCTCAGGAAGAAACTGAAAGAACATTCTGAACTTTTGTGTGAAGACTTCAATTTTGATGAAAATCCAAAGCAAGGACAATAATTTGGAAAGCTCTCAATTTTTTCTGAATCTCTCACATAGCTGTTTCAATTCACTGAGGGTAGCTTACATCAAAAAAGCCTGAAGTTCTGAAATCTGAGTTAGGCTTGGTGTTACATGAAGCAATTAAATGTTGAAATGCTACAGGGGCTGTCTGCAGTGCCTATAATAGGGTTTTTCCAGAGTTCAACTGTTGACTGCACTTAGGTGCAAATGTGTAGTCTGTAGCTTTGAAAACTAAATTATTTATTCTGGTGCCTCAGTGTGGGTGTCATTCTTTTACTTGACAATGAACATTTCAGCCACTCCAGTTTGATGCTGTCCAATATGTGTAGACAATGCCAGGTCTGTGCAATTTCTGTACTTAGAAGGAGCAACTGCCTTCCCATTGTTTGCTTTGGCACCCCTGCTATAGGGATGCAACATATTTCCTACTCAGAGCCAGCTTTACCCTCTGAGGAAATGCTGAAGGTAGTAGAGACCACTTGTTTTCCTTCCTGGAGAGGACAAGGCTGTGCTCTCGCTAGACCCTCTATTTTAAAAGACCCTTGTAAACAGTTATCTGCAGAAATGTGTATGTGTGCTAGAGAAGATGACCCAGGGCTCATTGCTGACAAATTAATTATCTGATTAGACCATTGGGTCAAAAACCTACATTAGCTCTCTAGCACTAGACTTTGGAGAAGCCAATGCAATGTCAAAGGATGAGGGCTGTCAACATATTAGCCACACTGGGAAAAGGCAGATACTGCAAACAACCATTTTAATCATCCTAGGAGACAAATATACTACCTTAGAACAGTGGGGTAGCTCTTTCTTTAATTTTTACTTTTTGCAGTTACTTGAGCTGATATAGTAAAACTGAGTAGGTTTACATTGTTAGGTGGAAACACAAAGTGTATTTTTTCCTGACATAGATGTGAGGCCTAATTTAATCAAAGATCAGGATAGAAAGTTTTCTGAGGATCTTAGTAAGTACACAGCTGGAATAGTAGAGAGAGCACTAGCAAGAAACTTGTGGAGCTTTTATATTTTTCTATCAGTTCTGTAATCCAGAAGAGCTAGCTGTCCAGGAGAGCTTGGAGATTAATTGTGCCTGAAAGCAATATAAAATGGATCTTTAGCTTTACATATTACTGCTTATCAAATACAAAATGCTCAAAAGCTTTTTTCTATCTACAAAGAGCAAGCAGTTGGTAGTAACTTTTTCCTAGTTATATTTTATATTCATCAGTGCTGGTAACTCAAAAAGCTTCTACTTTATACTGCTAACATAAGTGGCCATATACTTATTTGTACATTAATTTATGTAAGGAAATACAACTAAAAGGGCTAAAGTTTGGAAATGTCAGAACACCATCACTGACATTGTACCCTCATGTATCCCCAACATCCTGTCTCTGAATATTATAACAAAATTATTAACCACAGATCACTTACTATTTCCTCTTCAGGACTTTGGCCTCAGCTAACATACAGATGCCTTGACAACGAAATGGCGGAATGGGATTTTTTTTTTTTTACAAATCCCTTTTCCTTGTTCATTTCAGAAGATGAAAGGTGGATGGTGACTGAGGCAGGGAACTGCAGGAACATTAGATCAGAGTTAGTTTTCCTGGTAAAACTAGTTCTATATCTGTGCCTTCTGAAAACTCTGTATGCAATGATTTGAAACTCTATTATTTTCTTAATCTTTGGGTGCTTGGTCTGTACCTCTAGGTCTGCTTTCCAGAATCTTGAATGTTTTCAGTTGCTAGCAAAGTCCATGGGAAGTAACCTATCAAGACGTAAGTTATTGTGTAATGTTAAAATATCATTTTGACAGTCTGAAGTATTTCACATTGGACACCCAAGGTTATTTTACTTCAGTCTGTTTCTCAGCTCCCTATCTCCTAAATGGAGATAACACCCTCAAATTTCACATGGTTTTAACAATGATGAATGAATTGTCTGCAAAGCACTCAGATTCTGGGGTGATGAGCATCATAGAAAAGCCCAGGAGGAAATTAATAATTTTGTTTTCAGAGCAGGGCTCGAATGGTGTTTTTTAAATAAGGCCCAGGGCAACATATTGAACAATGAGGCTAAAAAAAAAATATTGAACAGCTGCTAATTAAGTCCCTTCAATGCACTGAGTTAGGTAGGAGTACTCTTGAGAGAAATGAGTGTGTGATCCTGTAATTAAAGACAGTGATTCATATGAAAAAGGTATCCAAATTAAGGTCATACTGGTAACCTTGATTCCGTCCATTTCTAACTTTTGACAGTTTAACTTCACAGACATGATCAGATTCTTCTAAGAGAGAGGAAGTGGCATTTGAATGTAATAGAAGCAAAACCAAATAAATGTTATGGTCTTGACACCTACTTGATTCACTAACAGAATGGGGACTTTAAGAACCACCCCACATTTCTCTTCTCCTTGGACTAATTAAGTAGAAGACAGCAGCTGCAGGGTGTTTTCCTCCTGGACCAACACCGAAATGGGATGAGAGACATTTTTTCTTAGACAGCAGATATGAGTTTTGGGAATCCCAGATTTTGTTGCAGACTCTGATGAAAAAAGCTGGCACAATCTTTCACATCACCCCAAAAACACCTTTTAGCCACCTCCTGTCTCTTTTGATTCCACTCACAGTTTTCTTGCCAAACCTGTCCTTGTTCTCTATTCGGTACTTCTTACCTATTTCATCTTCTATCTCCCTCACAACAGCTGCTGGTCCTAATCTCTGTCTCAGGGGAAAACTTCTCAGTTCACCTAGTTTAAAACAAATTATGATCAAAGTGATTTATTGATTTATTAATGACAGATCAGGGAACTATACATTCAAGATCAAGGTCAACAACGCCATTCTAGAGATTTACAAAATGTTAATATACATCTGCACATTTCTAAACACCCTTCCACAGCCAGTGCCCAAAAGTTACGAGCACACACATGGGTGCACACACATATTGACACAACCCCTTGCCTCAGGAAAAGCTGGTTACCAGCACATACATCCCTCCCGGGTGTGTGGGTTCCCCTGCTTGTATCTGCTTGCTATAAGAGATGAGGGTGCTCTAGATTTATGTTTGTATACTCATGCCACTTCTTACAGGCTGCTAATCCACAAACCAGTGAGAAAGTCCTTACTGAGGTCACCTGCACACACCTGAGGTGCAGTTCCACTCATCACATCCCATAGGGACCATCCACCACCTGGAAGCAGGATTCTAAAGGCATTTGATACTGCTGCTCTGCGTGGCCTTGACAGAGGTTGTGGTGCCAGTGGGGAGACTTCCAGCAGTGTCAAAACAGGTTTGTTGCTGTTTTTTCCTCCAAGGTCTCTCCATGCTTTTACAAAATTTCATGCTTCTTTTATACTTTTTCTCAACTTGACTTCTCCTTTGCTTCCAAAGTCTCCTTGTAATTCTATGGTTACAGTTTAGTTTGACTGATGATAGTTTTCCTCTTTAACAGGATCAGTTTGGCATCAAATGTGCTCTTAGGCAGTTTGGAGTGTTGATTTACACACTCACGCTCACGTTTCTGTCTTAACGGCTGTTGTTATTCAGGCTATGTCAGCAAGGGTGGGTTGTACAAGGAGCTTTTCATCACAACTTTTTTTCCCTCCTGGAAACCTTCTCCCAGCCTCCTTGTACTTCCTCTACATCTGTATCTAGTCTCAGTTTTGTAAGATGTCCCTCCCTGCAACCCTACTGACTCCCATCACTTCCCCATCACTTTTCCTGACCTTGCTCTCCTTCCTTATCCAGGCAGATCCTCTGCTGAAAGTTATGCTGAAAGCCACTTTTGGGAGTGGGGGAAAGAATCCAGTCTGGTGGAAAAAAAAAAATATTTCTCTCTGTCAGACAGTGAATGTCCTTCCACCCACACTATAGTGAAAAAGCAGAACAGAGTTAATATCAGCATTTTTTAAGGTACTTAATAAAATAAAGCAGCATTCAGACCAAGCTTTGGGACTAGACTGTTAATGGCACAGTCCTGTCATAATCTTGCCCTAAACCCAATTTAACTGGCTGCAGTTGGATCATCTATGTGCATAAGAATTTCTACAAAGGCACAGAGGTCATGGAAGGCCCCTTTCTACCACTTGTTATTCTGTACTGCTCCAGCAGAACAGAAAATAACATAAGGTGCCTTCCACTGTGCCTACAGAGAAAAGATGTACAGCCAGGCTGACCATAGGCTTTCCATCCTGTTTCCAGAACACTCCTTCATAGTCACCCATGACAAATGGTAGCAGCTTGACAGCTGTTTTTACATTGTATTTCCAAGGACACTGTACTGTGCAGAACTGCTGGAGGATTTAAGGCACTTAAAGCAGTTTTTTTCAAACTCTTTGCATATGACTCCCAGCAAGAAAGCTATAGAATAGTTCAGCAGTATCTTATGGACTAGCACCACTCTTGTTTGAAATTAACTAATCCAAAATAATTTATTTAAGCAGTGCTGAACCAGCAAAATCTGCATAGAAATTGTAGTTAGTGGAAAAAACTCTATCATTTGTTTTGTTTTCAGGAACTCTAGGATACACAAAGGAATGGGAATCCCTAAAATCCTTACCTTGGAGACAAGGCCAGGGATTGCTGTTTATGTAAAGACCTCTGACCAGTTGGTTGCCTCTTGAGGATTTAGTTTGTGGCCATCTCCCTATCACCTTGCAAACTGCCCTTCCAATTACTATCTACTATTTCTTCCTTTTTATTTTCCTTTTTCTTTTTTTTAATTAAGGTGTGAGACATGAAACAGTCTTTAATGCATAAATAACAATTAATTTCACAATACATGAAACAACTTTTCTTCTCTTGTTGGGTTTGTAACAAAAGGTTCTTATTCATTACACCAAATACCAGAACATCAAAATACTGACTAAACAGAAGGGGCAGAAAAAATAAATCATTTTCCCAACTGTGCAGTCAGCAAGTTACCTTTCTTAAGTCAAAACCATCCTGAAGGTGAAGCCTTACCTCACAGCACATACATATTTGCAATGTCTGTCCACCTTTTAATGTTTTTTTTTCCTGAGTGATTTCTGTACAAGTGGGATCTATTGACCTGTGTTTGGAATATGTGGGGAACATTCAGGTGTCCCTCTAGCTCTCACACTACTTGGAGAATAGGAGCCATTGAGTTAGGAATTACTATTGAAGTCAGTGAACTTCACTACTGTGAAGTTTTAAAAGCATTTTTTTCCTTTTTAATATGATTGGTATATTAAAAAAATATAAGGTTGACTACAATATGACAAGTAAAATCAAGTTACTGGCAGCAAAGGGGCAAATCCAAAGACTGTATATATGGAACAAGTCAGTGGATGGCATTTTAAAAGCTATGCCTTCCTAAATCCCTTATCCAGGTCTCACCACATACCTGAGACTTAAAATTACTTACATGCAAGTATTTTATACAACTTTAAGAATATGTGTTTTGTGATGTCCCAGTTTTTACTGACCTCTTGTAAAACATTTTAAATTGCTATGAATTGAAACCTCAAAACCATAAAATGTTGAACGAGGCAGAGATTCATTAGCTTCTGGAAAAAGTATGCTTTTTTTTCCTGTAGACCATAGATAATAAGTTTACAGGCAACAAAGGACCAGCTGACAAACAAGCAGCTGAATTGTGGGTAATAGAGCTGAGTGGTTTGAAAGATGTTGTTGTGTACTGCCTGACCTACATCTGAACTACTTGCCGCTTGGGGAGGAGGGAGAGGATTATACTGAGCATTTGAGAGTTTCTAATACAAATCATAATTGGTACTCTTTATTCTCATTGTAAACAACATGTAAGAAAATGCTACACAGAAATACCGCCTTTTTAGGGAAAATGCTGTCATTAGGCAAAGAATTTCTTCAAACTGTTTTCATTTTCTTATGGTGACCATGCCAGCAAGTTAGACAAACTTTTAATAGCTGTTGGTCTTTGTGGCCACGCTTGATGTTTGCTAATGCTGTTCCAGACAAAGCTAAATCAAAAAGCGGACAGTGTGCAGGAGCAAGCAGGACTTTCATCTGCTTCACAGAGTAAGACTATGAAAAGTCAGGACAAGATATACTGAAAAAAAGTTTCAGGTAAAAAAGGAGAATTACAGTTGGCTTAGCTGCACTGACAAGCAAATGAAAAATACCTAAGCCAAATGATGGAATTTAGTAAGGATCCTAAAAGAGTTAACAGGTGCAAATAGACTGCAGAATATATCTGATGGAGTAAGACTGTCTAATCCCTTATTTTTTCATCCACACAAACCGTTTAAACTCAGTTGAGTTTGCAAGTGAGCTGAATCTTGTGTTTTCCAAGAATGAATGTTCAGCAATACCTGACTATTATGGTAAAGACAACAGAGTTGTGTATGGCTAGAAGATACTACTGCAAAAGCAGGTTTCATGCAAGTCAGTTGAAGCAAAGTATAAACTTCCTAGGTCATTGTGTGCATCAGGAATTTAGACTCCCAACAATGAAAAAATTAAATATATCCATACGTAGTAGAGTGAATCCAGTGATTCCCCCCTGCTTTTGGTTCACCAAGGTTCACCAAGGTCTAATTTCACAGACAGTTTGGTTTTAACTGGAGAGGAGGTAGTGAATGTAGTTCCGTGACCCAGTGTTATGTGACTTGATTTCTGGGCACTTGTATTGTGAAATAAATATCATGAAATCCCATCCCCATTGGAAGCAAAGACTCCTTACATACCTGTGAACTTATGTATGATTATACTTGCACATTGACTGGGGAGAATTATGTTCCTTAATATGGCTTCCTAACAGGCAACCTGAGAGATGCAATGCTAGTCGAACAGAAATGCCTTGTATGAATTTAGGACTTGTGACTGAAGAATCCTATTCAATTTATCCTTTTTGACAGATGAGAGTGAATCAATCTGTTTATTTCTTCAATTCCAAGTTATACAAAATCCCTGAAACTGGACAGAAATTGTGGAAATGTATCACCATGACTGAACTAGCAAGGCTCGCTTCCTTGGTAAGATCTTTAAAAGACTGAGCAGTTCTGGAAAGGAAGGGAACCTGAAATAATCACTTCATTTGAACAGAAATAGCTGTGGCTCCTTTGCTTTGGGCTGACCTTCATGCTGTCAGGATGTATTAGGTGTACTGTGAAACTTACCAGACCAGACCTCAGGGGACTTTGGTAGAGGGATGCCTAAGCTGTGAATTCCTGACAGCCTTAGGCACTGAGTCATGCAGCTCAGCCAGCTTGGTGGCCTATCTCAGCACGCACGGTAGCAAAACTTTAGGCACCTACTTAAGCTTTGTGTTGAAAACTTTCGGTGCCTGTACACGCTGAAGCACTCTAGCAGCAAAGCAGCTTTTTTTGTGAATCCCCTCAGAGTTAAGCGCATGAATGCAGCCTAGAATGAAATTGAAGTGCCACAATTCCTTTGTGAGGCTCTGCATAAGTTTTCTGAAACGAAACTCGCCTCTTTCATTAGAATGTCTGTCAGCATGAAAAAGATTTAAAGGTCATTGGTTTGCAAAGTGGTATGAGCAGAATCTCAAGGCTGGCAGAGCAAGTCTTGCTGAGGAAGCTGAAAGGAAAGGGATGAAACATCTTAATTCTCCCTGAAGCCTCCCTGAGTTCCTCCAGTGCTCTTCTTGTCTCTGCAACTCTCTTCTGATGAATCTTATGATTAGGGCATTCCACCATGTGGTAAGAGCCATATAGCAAAATGGCTACGAATGGAAAATGTGTGTGTGAGGGAAATACCGTGGGTTTTTTTTCTCATTGGGCTACTCATTTACATTGTGTAATTTTGAATACTTGTTTGATGAAAGACCCTGTACTTTATTCTCAAAAGTAGTTTTATTTTTTATTCTAAACTTTTGAGAAGGAGCACACAATGAAGATTACTACAATGTATATTTAGCCCACACTTCATTGCAAAGATTCAAGGGAATCTGGAGTGGTTGATTTTCTATGGACTATACAAACTAAAAATTAATGGTAACTTTACTGTAGATAACAATGAAAAATTTTAAAGACAGTAATGTTCAGTGGACATATATATCCCACTGAACTGCAGTATTAGTGGGTTGTCTTCTGCAGTTTAAGAATTTTTGACTGTTTTGAGATGTTTTAAAACAATGCAAAGAAAGTACTTTACAAATGCTAAGTAAAAATGCCACATGCGTAACTTCAGATACCATACCATACAATAGCAGCTCTCTGTGAACATGCTGGGCACACAGAAAAAGGAAAGCCCTTAGGAAGAAAGAATATGAATGTGAATATGGAAAACAGCTGAAGGAAAGTAAGATTTAAAAAGTATTTTGCCGTCTTCATCTTTCAGAGTTTGATGGGACCAAATCCTTCAGCTGTTGTTATAGTACAAATATTAAATAATTTACCCTAAGAGACCACACTTTATAATGATATTATCCAGCAACAGAATTACACAAGTAGGCCACTAAAGGACTTTTTCTCAGCTGTTAACGTCAATATAAAGAGCAGATGTGAGTATGAGTCATATTGTCTGTTGTACTGAGAACTCAATTAATACGGTTACCATTCCGAAGCATAACTCCATATAAAGATCTCTTAAGTGTGGTGTATTTTGTGTTCAAATAATCTATTTGTATAATTGTCAACACTCAAAGAAGGGGCTTTTTAGCTCTAACATTTATATACTTGTAGGCACACACACACCAAAAAAAAAAAGAAAAAAAAGAAAAAAAAAAAGAAATTGCAACATCTCCCAAATTGTGTAAATTGTTAAAAAGGCACTACATCCACCTTCATCCTAAAATAACTAGTGTGCTACCTTGACATTAAGGTGGCTTCATTGTTGTTTTTACCCACTTTGTTCCTGAATCTCCGTCAGCCCTCTCCAAAAGCAGTTTTGTCACTTTAAAGGAGGCAGGCAAAAAAACTGCTGAATACAGTGGGACTTTTATTTTCGCATTGTTTTGACGGGGAAGGTGCATCAAAATGGACTTTGGGCATGAAGAAGATGCATTATTTATTATTAGTGCGGAAGGAGTTATGAATGCTCTACTTGATTGTTCTTTCTGATTTAAAACCAGTGGAAGAGGGAAATTTTTGCTGAGTAGTCTCTACCTTTGGACTGTTTGCTTGTGTCTTAAGTTACTATAATGGCTGTATAATTTACAGTTTGTTTTAATGCTCCATTTGTTCCACATTCTTCTTTGAAAAGGGACCAGCTAATCTTAACTATTGACATTATTCTCACAATAGCACCTGAAGACCCAAATCACAATTCCTCTTATAACCGAAGGACAGAAAATTCAGAGACATCACTTTGGCCTTCCTGACTGTGCCATCTCAGTGCCTAAAATCCTGTTCTTGGCTCTGTTGGAGTGATTCAGAAAGCTGTAATGAAGCAATGGAGCTTCCTACACAGCCCATAAGATACTCTAAGAGCCTCCAAAGGGTAATTCGCAGTGACTCGTAAGAAACAGGCACTGCCAAAAGCTGAGCCATAAAAAGTATAGAGAAATTAGGAATCTACCTACAGGCTGTAGAAGAAGGCTGAGAGTGTGAGAGTACGGATCTGACTCCAAAGGCTGCATCTGTGCCCACTCATAATCTACTCCTCTTTTCTGTACGAGAAACTTTTGCATCCAATGGACTAGAAGCAGGACAGAGGAAGATCTGCTAATGACAGATGAAGAATCAGGTTAGACTTGTCTAGGTAGCTTACCTTTCTTCCTGATGAAGCTCCTTCACAAGTCTCTGTAGGTATATGGACCTGTGAAGAGATAAGAGAGCTCAACTATTTAAGCCTTGGATTCACACCTTCAGTAAAAGGTGAGGGCTCAACACCCTTTCTTATGTCTTTTCTGTAGTTTTTTGGTGACTTGCTCAGTTATTATTACTTGTCTTTTGTTATCCTTTTGAGGTATATAACTCTTACCAGCCCCTGTGCATTATCCTTTAGAAGCCTTTAGAGCTTATACTTAGAGCCATTAGTAGCACTTAAAGCACAGATGCCTAACTCTTACTCTTTGATTGACCTTACTGGGGCCAGACTCTTAATTTTTAGGCAGTCTAATACCAGAATTCTTTGAATGTGCTCCTAGGCTTACTCAGGAGACGTTGGAAGTGAGAACAAAGATGAGGTCTTCTGCCTAAATAATTGTTTTATTTTTGTTGCTGTTTATATTGCTAAAATAACCTTCTCTGAGGCTTTTTTAGGGGGAAGTAGTTTAAACATTTTATCACAGTGTATTGCTTTCAGTGTTCACCAAGGATAAGGGCTAGTTCATTCTAAATACAAAAGGATTTTGTCACTGAAGATACTGGGAACAAGATCAGGTCATACGTAAAAGACAGATGTCACCACACAAGGAACAAAAATACTAATGTTTTCACTGCAGGTACGTGTAGGTCCTTTATGAGTTTCATGACAAACTGTCTTGAATTAAATAAGGCACCAGCAGAAGACAACCAACAAAAGATGGAAGCTCCTGAGGCTGAGACAGGCAACAGACATTGGAATGAATGAGGACTTTGGAGCCACTTCCAGTCACAAAATCAGAGCAGATCTTGTGAGCTGGAGGCTAAGGTTGGACTGAAGACATTAGAAAAGGGAAGAAAGGCTCTTGGCAAATAGCTCTGTTGAGATTAAATAACAAAGACTTGTAGGATGGTGTTGGGGTTTTTTTCCTAGTATTACATTTTGGAATTTCAAACGGAGTAGGAGGAGGAAATTCCATGTGCTAATAATAGCAGCTTCAGATAGGAGAGAGTGTGTGCAACATCAGCTCTTATTGCAACAGTGAGGGGGAGGGAGAGTTTGGCATGTGAACTGCAAGGACATTTAAGCCAAGTCTGCTAGAAACCAAGGCTCTGGGCTCTAGCAGTCCCTAAAATCTACCTAGAATTATAAAAAATTAAAAGCTGGATGGGACTTTAGTCTGCTTACTTGATCCTTCCTTTTGACCACGGCTGCTTCCTGGTTAGCTTTCTTTGCATGGCACTCATTCAGAAAAGGGTGTCAACATGTGCTCAGCTTTAAACACATCATTTTATTATCCATCCTCTTGAGTCTCTTGCTGAATCATGGCTAAGTACCGATTGTTACCATCTCACCCTTACAGTAAATCTAATGAAGTTAGCTTTGGGATAACAAAACCGCACAATTGTAATAAGGAGCAGAAAACCACACGACTGTGTAGTTCAGCCTCCATCTCCTATAACAGTTCTTATTAATTCTTCTTGATAACAATTGGTGCAGCAGTGTCTGATAGGCGGCATATTCAATAACTGTATGCTGTAATGCCCATTTTGAGCATGGGTATGTAAGTGTCACCCCTGCATTCTTCATTACTGCTAAGGAGAGTGCTATTAGTGACCACCAGTTCCTGAATGTCACTAATAATAAGGATGAACCATGAGCTAAGCTCATGTTGTTCATGGTGCTGATGTTTTCCGTTGATACTGTCTTTGAGATCAGGGATTACTGTTGCCACTTCTTCCTTCATTAGCTCCCTGACTCATCAGAGTCTGTGAGCTTTTCTCTTTTGTTTGTTGGGTTTTTTTTGTTTGGTTTTTTTTTTTTTTTTTTTGGTGTGCGTGTGTTCTGCTCATTGCTGAGTGCCTTTCAGAGTTAAAAAGTGCAAAAGGAATGCTATAATGAGATGTTATTTTCAGTGTGCATGTGCCAGGGACTGAGAGGTTGCAAGGGTCCTAGCTTGATAGCGTCTGAAGCCTGAACAATCCTACACAAAGTAGCTTAAGTAATTTTGTCTAAAAGTTCTTTTGTCAAACCCAATACCTCACAGCTGAAGTAGAGGATATCTTTTTGAAAACACATATCCTGTACAACCAATAATATCTTTTTTCTGTATTCTTTGGTAATTATTCAAAAAGTTAACTGTCTACTCTTATTTCTCCAGCCTTAGCTGCCAGTCACTGACTCTTACTGTGCTTTTGTTAGATTAAAATAAATATCGGCTTTCTTTTGTCAAGTCTCCATATAGTTTGTTTCAAAATCACATCTTATCCTTCTCTTTGAGAAGCTATTTCACTCTGAGATATATTTTCTGGAACAACTTTTGTCTATCTTTTATGAAACTGATAAATCTGTAGTATTCTCTTTGAAGCACACATCAGAACTACATACAGCTCACCAGCGGTGGTCTCTTCAGCCCAGTACATGGGAGACTATACCTTCTCCTTCCCTCCCACTAACATCCCCATTTCATATTCAAGGAGTGCCAGAGTCCTGCTTGCCACAGCTTTGCACTGAGAGTTCATAACTATTTATCCACCATGACTGCAAACCCCTTTCCAGAATCACTGCTCTTCAGGACAAAGTCCCATGTCCTTTATGATCTGTGTAAGCAATGTACTTGGTTTACTTCAGGCAAGTTTTGTAAGGAAAAATACCTTTTATGAAATCAGTATATATACTCAGAAAAGAAAAAAAGAGAAACCTTGGGCATGTGAGCTCTTCTTCATTCCTGTGTGGAAACTCTGACCAAAATCATACAGATATGTGCCTGAATATTGAGTAGCCCAGACATTAAGGCACTCATCCATTTCAAAACAGGAAGGGACACATCTCTCAAGTCCCTGGTGACAGGTCTAACTACTGGGATATTGTCTGGTAGCTTTCCTCTCTCTCTTCTGTTGACAGCTAGCTCTCCTTTTTACTTTCTCTCAACTGAGAGCCATCTTTCAGCTAGAGAGGGCTTTGTGCATAAGATTTGAGGTTGGACTGATTTTCCAGTTTATCCTGTTGATCCAATAAAAGACCAGTACCACTTCCTACAAATCTTGCATCACTTTTACACTGTTAAGCCGGTACAGCTGCAACTTTACTACTTTTAGCTGCATCAAATGCTTATTGTGTATTTGGAGCCAATTTACCAAATGATCTGAATAGCTGTCTTTAGATTGGCTTTCTCATCTGCAAGTTTTATGCTTTAAGGCTTTCTCTAGAAGTGTATTTAATAATATTAAGATACCAATACCTTTATAATTCTTTGTTTCTCATTTCGCCAAATAGGAAATGAAGATTGAGAGTAGATAACATTTTTCCAAATCTCAAGTCATTTATGGCTTCGGCACAGGTAATTTTAATTTCCCTGGTAGAAGTCAATCAAAAATAATGAATCTTGTTAAAGAAATTAATCCGGTTTTGCAGCTCCCTAATGTGTATTATGACATGCTGCAGAAAGGAAGACTTTCTTAATATGTTTGATCTTGTCTATTTCACCACTCTGAAACTACGTCTCTTCTTCCTACAGATGAAGAAAGGAATTTTCTTTCCTCCTTCTTCAACTTACTCACCACCTCAAATTTCAGAGTTCCTCATCCTTCAGTAGCTTAGCTAATAGCTAAAGACATCACTTAATCCAATATCCAACAAACTATTTCAGTGTTTGCTTAACTCTAAGTATCTGGTTTATCCAGTGACTGTGTGCTGGCCTGCCTTGTTGGACCAGGCAAGCTGGCCACTACGGAACATATTTTACTGATACTGTGAGGTACAGAGGAAAACTGTAACATTTGTGACTGTCAGCAGCCATTGTCAAAGCTCAATATACTGGTCAAATAATATTCATATGAGGAAGAATCCACAATTAAGAAGCCAACTCTGACTTTTCTTCTAGTGATGTAATACAAAGTATTTGTGACAGCAGTGTTTTCTCCACTTTCTTTTGATCAAGTGGTACAATGTCTCAAGCAGAGATTTAAGTGCATCTGATTGCAACTTAAATACACATCAGTCCAGAATTAAACTACAAATGCAGATTATTAATATCACTAATTCACGCTTTGTAGTATTGTAAGCTTTACTTAAGAAGGAGTAGTTTGTATTTTATACAATTATTTTACATGATATGAAATAATTAAATTAGTGGTGTAATTTTATTTAGGAACATGCATAAAGCATAACTAGATGGTGGATATGAATGTTGCTGATAATAAAACAGGAACAATTCTGACCTAGACAGGAAATCATTAAGTATGATCAGTAAAATACATACACATTGTAGTAAAATCCCATCTGGCCAACTTTTATTTAAGGATATAGTGTGCCAATGCCAAGACTATTAGTGTAAGTGGCCAGCAATGCTATTATGATTTATTACCATCTGTATTAACACTGAAAGAGAACAAAAAAAAAAAACAGATCAAAAGGTTGAATAATAAAAGTTACTATCACCAGAAAAAAAAGAGGAAATGCACAACTGAAGGCACAAAGCACCATCACTTTGTTTTTAGC
>NW_010110261.1:115878-121517 GCF_000699245.1 Pterocles gutturalis | reverse complement strand
CCTGCTGACCCCATGTTCTGAAGCAAAGTCTGTTCCTCAGTCACAGGTTGTTATGGTTGTTTTAGACTGTTTCCAGCTTTGAAGTTCTATTTCGATAAGGAGAAGGGTAAAAGAAAAAGCCAGAAACCCTTAAAAAGAAAATAGAACTTTTAAGTACACATGTTCAAAGACTACTTGTATGTTCACGTAAAAAAAAAAAAAAAAAAAAAAAATTAGAGACCTCAACTTTGAGAAAGACGGGAGATCAGCTAAGAGATGGGAGGAAAGAAAACCAAGTGTAATTAATTCATTGTCAGAGCAGAGAGCACCCAGGAGAGGTTGATCAGAAAAGAAGTTGCAGGGTGGGAAAGATAAGGGAGAGGACAGTATAAGCCAAAAAAGAAGTATAGAGGCAAAAAGCAAGCACTTTTTGTAAGAGAAATTTTACAAGTATTCATTTTCCAAAAGATACTTTACAAACAGATTGCACTATACTTCATCTTTATGCACTTCAAAACTACAAAAATAGTGACAAAAACTAGTCCTCTGTGTAACTGGTTCTCTGATTGTTCTAACTACTTGCTTTATAAACCAATTACAAATAAGTTATTTAGTGCCAGTTTCTCTACAGAAAAAGCTATGGATTCTGTGGAATAGTTGCAGATTTTCACTGGTTTAGAGGTCTAGCTCTCTTTTACTGTACTTTGTGTATGTGTTCTAAAAATGCAAGGCTAATGTTTAAAGTATATACAGAAAGTAAACAGATCTCTGTTTCAAGAGTCTGAGCCTTCAACATAAGACTGAGAAATAAAGAAAACATCTATGTTGTTCACTTTCAGGACTTAGTGAATATGTACACTGGAAAACTAAAAATATTGCAAACTATGAGGACAATAGATAAGAGTCAAGGATGAGCAGTAAATTAAGTAGTGGATGCACCTATGTCATTATTGCTCAGAGATGGCTAACTAATAAGGACAAAGGTGGGGGTTAAAAAAAAAAAAAAGAAAAAAAAAAAGAAAAAAAGGAAAGACTTGCATTTGGTTGGATGCCTAATTCAGGACCAAGATCCAAAAGGAGGCTACTTTTGCTAGTGAGAATTTTGTCAATGCTTATGCATCTGTCTCTATCCTGGTAACTCAATAACCATTCAATTATTATGCAAAGTAGTACCTTTTACAATCCATCAGGGAGAAAATACGGAACATTTCAACAGTGAAATCCTGATTCTGCACTACTAAAGCCCATATGAGTTTTGCTGTTGACCTCAAGGAACATTAACATACAGTTATATATTTCAGGAGCAATACAGCCCCCCTGTTCTTTGACTCAACAAGACAGTTCAGTTTCCATATAATCAAGACTGCAATGAACAACTGCTTCCCCTTCGCACTAAAATCTGTCATAAAAAATGACTGCATCAACAGCAAACATTTGGTATAATGGAATTAAAGTCATCATGTTGCAAAACATTGTCATAGATTGATATTTCTTGCCTTGACATCAAATGTTTTGGCTTTACCTCAACATTTTTGTGTAAGGTAAGAATGCTTTGGTCTTCAGATTTTTTGTAGAAGCAGGCTGTTGTGCTGTGAAAATGTCCATGTCATTAGAATGAATTACATTGTGGTAGGGTCAAATGCAGCTTTTAAAATGCAGAGTGAGATTTCTTTCTGTCTGTATAGTTCAAATCTGAGACCACAGGACTTGTTTATTTGATCAGCCTGCAAATGGGTCCTTCATAAAATAAAGTAATAACAATAAACACATCATGGAGACGAACTAATACAAAAGCAAATCTTCCTCCACCGTTTCATGAAAAGTAAAGAAAACAAACAAAAAAACCACCACACTTTTTGAGGTTATTGAGTTAACGGGATATAGATGCATAAGCATTGCTAGGGATTTATTAAGAAAATACAGACTCTCATTATCAAAGGTGAACATATTTGAACCTTGTAATGGAGGACAATGGTACATGTTCTACCTCCAGGTGTCTGGGACTGAGATTATACAACTTTACAGTCTCCACAATGTTTCACCTCATGGTGTGGGACATTTCTGTTTGAATCATTTCTAATACTAAGGCAAAAACTGTGCCGTTGCACCTCCACATATGCAGCCTTTAGGAAAAGAATCAGTGGAGACTGGGAATAATATGATTTCTTTTTTTTTGTTTTCGTACCCCACTAACATTTCTTTCACAGTTATCTCCCTTATGTGGCTGGGCTGTGTCCCTGAGAGACTTAAACTTGTGATAGATACTGAAACACCCAAAGGGGTTTGGAAATATTTACCTCCTTCTTTAATCCCCTGGGTATGCAATAACCCTTCTGCTGTTACTCTTCTCCTCGGAACGTAGACCCCCCCACACTAATCATGCACATGATATAGCGCACCCTTGGGAGAAGAGGAAGGAATATCAGTGGTCAAAAGGGGCCCTTTCTCTATAACCATGCCCTGACCCTGTGATGGGAAAGAGCAGCTCTGATAGAAGCAGAGGACATCTGTACAGCACAGAAATGGACTGGAAATGATTCTGCATCCTGTGACAGGGTAGAACACAAAGCTAGTATTGTGGCTACATGATAGTGTGAGTGCCTAATAATTTTTATTTCATTTGGTATTACACACATTTAGATTGTCACAAAATCACAGAAACTATCTGTCACTTGTCATTACTGTCAGTTACTGTTATGTGCCCTGAGGGGTGAGGAAATTTGCCATAAGAGGAGTTTACTTCTGATTCTGATAAGGAAGGTCTATGTAGCCATAGTGAAGGAGGGCATGTGGACTGCTTGAACGATTTGTATAATCTGCAACCCCTTCCCTGACTATGTCCCAGATGCCTCTGGGAAAATGGGCAGCAGTAAGACTGTGGTCTGCACTGGTTGTTCTGACGGATGGATATGTCTTACAAGCAGTAAAAAAGCAGTTCACAAGATGTAAGGTGGAAAAGTTGTAAAAAGATGAATAATTTTGACATGCTGATATATGTCTTTAAATCTTACCTAAAATATTAACCAAATACCTATTTGGATAATTCCTCTTCCTGTTCATTTTTTTACTTCTGTGTAAGATCACCACATCTTCAGAATATCTTGAGTAAACTTGATAAAATTGTTCTAGATAGGTGATGAGAGATATACTTATGCTATCATGGTGTCATGGTTGTAATAAACATTGTACAAAGCAATCTCAGAATTATTATGCTCTGTACTGTTACGGAATCTATTTCATGGTCATATTCTGTCCTTGCCACTTCTTTTCCCTGCACAGCAGTGACCATGATATCCCAGAGTTAGAGAGTGTGAGAGGATATAGTGCCACTTCAGGCACTTTGTATTGCCTTTTATGATACAGAAATCTTCAGGATAGGCCTTGGTTTCTCCAGATCATCACTCAGCAACAAAGAGACAAAGGGAAGCAGTGATAATTGAAAGAACAGAATTCCCAGTAATAGTGCAAAGAAACTTTCTAAAAAAAAAAAAAAAAAAAGTATCTTGTTGGTAGTATGGTAACACCTTGGTATCAGATTTAGGTAAGATTCAAACTTGATATCCTTGCTTCAGACTTACATTGTCATAAATGAGAGCAGAACTTAGTCCTATATCTCTGTCTTTATTCCATAGAGCTCAGGGAGTTCTAGCTCACTGAAAATTTTGGGTTTTTTTCTTTTTGTCTTGCACAGACCTCCTTTCATGCATTGCAAGGTTCATTTAGGGGCAAAATCATCCTCTTCTTGCTAGCGCTACATTACAAAAATTCCTGTCTTGATCTCTCTAGCTCACCAAATCTGCAGTTCATTTCAAGTTGAAATATCTTCATTTTCACCCTTTGCTGTTAATTTTGCAAAAGTACTTTAGGGGAAATTGTAGACCCCATCTGAATGGGAGATACAAATCCAAAGTTCAAATCACATCCCCTTTGTAAAAAAACACTTTGGAAACTTCAGATCCATGTCTGAATTCCCAGCATCCTGAAGAATGTGTACAGGTTATACCCAAAATCTGGGTGCTTTTTGCATGGGGGTTCATGTCTGGAGTCGTTAAGCAATAAATAACCTTAAGCTCAGCTACCATTCCTTCTTCTCTTATGGAAAATATCAGACAGTGGTCTTGCTCCTGAAAAAGAGAGTTCTTTATGAAGAAGTGCCTGACCTGTCAAGGCACCCTATACGGAGAAGAATTTAGGGACTATGTAGAAAAGGTTAACAGTCTTGGTAACACAAGGACTCAAGATGTATTAGGTAATTGAGACCAAACTCTGAATAAACCTTTGAACATTTATTTGTTTGCTAAAATTGAATCTGAATGTTAGGCCTTCTGAAGTTCACTTGTCCCTGTTTATTTGAAAAATGGATTATAATAAATTACTGAGTCATCACTGAGGGACAGGAAGAGTTCAGTGTGAGGCAAGCCAGTCAAACTACGCTGGAAATACGGTACAAATTACTGACCTCTAAAACTGTGTACACTGATTTCAGCTGACAATGTAATTTTAATCAGAAGATCCTCTTTTGTGTTGTCTCTCTTTGCTGCCAGTTGTAAAGCTTTCTGACACCTATATATTTCCATTAAGATTTACTAGTCTGTACCTTCAGCAACAGGCAGAATTTGTACTGCACCTGGCTGGCATTTCTCTTAGGCTGTCAGCAGAGATCCCGAGCTGTTCGGATAGAGTCAGCATAAAACGAAATGTTTGATTTGATGGAGCTGTGAGGGAGTAGTGGAAGTGCTTTTCAAAGGAAGGAAAGGTGCAAACCGTACAGAGTGCTCACAGGTTCTGTGGCAGGAAATATGGCAATTCAGATTGGAGAAGCAAATTCAGTATATGTAATCAACTGTGATTTCCCCCTGATTATCCTAGGACTAATTAGGAAGTGTTTTTTACAGCTAATCAGAGGTATCTGGAAAGAAGTCATTTGCATAACTTCAAGTCAAATTACGTCATGAGGACAGCTGAGCTAATGTAAACTGGCATTTACTGTAAAATTAGCATGTATTGCATTCAAACAGGGAAACAAAGAAGCAATGGAAACCTGCCGACTAGAAACTAGGAAGAGCAGCATTAATTGATGGAGTGCAGAAGCTGTGCTACATGAAGCATATCAACGCATGAAGCACAAGGAATGTAAATATGCAAAGGCCAAAACATTTGCAGAAGGGGACTCATTTGACAAAATTGTAAATACCATGCATTCTGCCGGATGTCTAACTGTCTCTTTGTCACTGAATTTTGTTATGGTTTGTAGTTTAATATTCCAGGGGAAAAAAAATCCCTATTTTCTCATTTAGGGGAAAATGGTTTTTACTTAAAGTAAATCCAGTCTAAAATTAGCTTCTAATCCAGTGTTATAGCAACTCTGGAAAAGACAACCACACATGCCTTTGTTTCTCCTTCAAAAACATGTAACGCACTGGAATTCCTACTCGCCTATTTCTTCAAGAGAGAGATTTTGAAGTCTATTTTTATATCTGGGGATGTAGCAGAGGTTTTGGCTACCTCATTTCAGGCTGTCAGGCTATTTTGCCTGTCTCAAGCTGTAAATCTGACAAGTTTCCTATCTGGAAGCCCTGATCTGAGAGTGAGTTCCATGTGGCAAAGCCCTGGAACATGGGATTTTTCACATGAGACCACAGGTTCAAACACATCTGTCA
>NW_010110261.1:96903-115863 GCF_000699245.1 Pterocles gutturalis | reverse complement strand
GGAAGAGGACGTCCTTGTGAGCTCTGCCATTCATCCACAATCTATTTCATGCAGAGATGAGGCCTAAAGGTAGAACTGGATTTCTCATAAGGGCCTGACAGAGGATAGAGGTACAGACATTTGAGGTCAACTGAACCAAACACATAAGGCAAATACCTTCTTGCAGGAACTTTGAATGCTAGCACTCATTATCAGCGCTATAGAACAACAACAGTTCTAAGCATAAATTAAACTGGAGATTGATGATAGCAGTTAGGCGGGATCAACCAGTGACTAATTAATCCTTGAAGTTAACAGTGTCCCTCCACAGTATGTACTTTTTTATAGGAACAGCTCTGTGTAACATTTTTCTTAACGGACATGCAGCTCATATTAATTTAGTGCTTGGCATCTGCTGTCAGTTTTGCTACTGATGGTATTTGGAAGATGGAGATTATCTGTCCAGTCCTACACTGAGACAGAAGAGTTACAGTGGTGAGGTTTTGGATCTCTGAAATAGTTTGTCACCATCAGTGAAAACGCTTCACAAGCATTTAGGTCACCATTTGACTTCCATGTAGACTTGTTCACCCACATGGCTGTTTGGAAATGACTTTTAGATTTCTTTGAAAAAAAAAGGTAGCCTTTTTAATTTTAAAAGCTGGATTATTTTTTCTATTTATACATGACATTCACGATCAGAACCAATTTTAACATAGGTCATTCATGTACAAATGATATGATTTCTGCTGCTTATTTAATATGCATTTCATTTATTGTGAGTCCACAGATTTTTGTTTGAAACCTTTTTTGAAGGACAACATGACTGAGATGGAAACCAGTGAACTCAGAAAGAAAATAATTGTTTGTACTCAGATCTTGACTAAATGTTTAATCCCTAGCTATGTTCAGATACAGAAATTGTATTTCTGCTTTTCTCTTTAATTTCATCTGTTCAAAAAAACCCACATTCACTTAGTGTGAGTTTGTATATTAGATTTCCCTTTTTTCCTTTTCCCTCAGTGGCTTTCTTGTAAGCACATAAGCATGTGTACCAAACATGCTGGCCTAAATTCTTTGGCATGAAATTTGCTTTCTCCCAGTATTTTTAAGAAAGTATGAAGAAAGTCTAAAATGGAAAAGGCTATTCCTATGTTTCTGTTTGGTCAATGGGCTATTTCCTTCTGTTTAAAAAGTCTGAATTTCTGAAAACACCTCCAAATAGCCATTTCTACTTAAGCTTAATAAGCTAAAAAATTATTAGTTCAAATTTCTGCTTAAAACTGATTTCTTATTTATTACATATTAATTACATATTCTTTTCAGTTTTCACTAGAAAAAATTACAAATATTTTAATTAAGTATAGCTCTGTCTTACTGCTTAGTTGGGTAATCTCACTCAAGTTGGCTGAGTTGCTTTAATCTAAAATCACTTTAATAACCAGGCGCTGATGCAAACCAATCAGACCCTGGTTATCAGACAAAAAGGAACAGTTATTTAAGACCAATAGGCCTTAAATTACCAAATGTTAAAAGATTATGCCAGGGACAAGATCATATTATGCCTTCTGCTTTTTTTAGACTCTTCTTTAAAGTGTCTGCTGATGGCCACTGTCCGAGAACAGCCACTGATCTGCGTCTAATCTAATCCAACAGTGGTTCTGTTGTTATAACTCAACCTAATAAAGGCACTAGGAAAAGGCGAGAACCTCAAAACAATCCCAGTATGACCTGGAAATATTTCTTCCAGTCTCTGCATTTCTCTGTCCATTCTTTGCATGTGAGAAAGAAATTTAAAGATTTTTCTGTCTCTGTTATAGTCCTGTTTAGAGAAACTACAATTTCTGCAGTGTATACACTGCGTACAGCCTTCTTTAAGACCTTAAGATACCTCCAGGCTGTGCTACACATGAATATGCAGAAAACCTTCAGGTCTTATTAAGACACAGCTTCTGGTTTGCTATTTACATATTTTTACCTTCCTTCTGTTTTCATTCATTCCCTTCTGTTTCAGCTACAGCCAAGCATTTTGACTCCATCTGCGAGGGTGGCAATTCCAGCTGCCTCTGCAGCTGCTGTCTTCGCTACTTCTTGGCTAGCCATCAGGGAATGACTCTTCCTTCCCTAAAGATGTGATACATTTTGACCAGCTTCCACGTGAAAAGCAAATGAAGCCATTTAAATACTGCATAAAGTCAGTTTCCAGTCCCTGAATCTATAGAGCAAAACATTACCTCAAGCAGAAAGCTAGACACAGGTTTGCTTTGAAGTCTCGTCAATACATTTATTTACTATTTTTAAGTTCTAGGTTTCAAGTCAGTGATTTTTTTTTTCACTTTCAGATCTGTTCAGAATGTCCATGCAGGTCTCATCAAGATGACAGGTCCTAGGAGAGCTTTGCAGGTTCCAGACCCAGGTACCTACCATGACTGCAGCCTGACCCCGTGGCACACATACCCCCACCCCTCTGCTCTCTAGTTTTTGTGCAATGAAAAGCCATACCTGCAGGCTGGCAGAAACCAGGATGTATGCAGCTGAGTACAATTGGCCTCTGCATTGTGGATATGACTAAATATGTGGCAAAATACAGCTAAATCTGAACAAGAGTGAACATTATTATTAATGCAGTAGAAAATGGGTAAAGTTTGTTATCTTAATGGGAGCCAATAGAAAGTATGAGACCAAATCCTGGCCACAGCTGTCAACACAATGCTAAATTATCTTGCCCCCATTAGGTTCACCACTTGCAGTTGCTTTTATCCAACACAGCAGAAAATTAGAAACAAGAACTGCATTCTAAATGTCTCATGGAAGAAAAATAAGTTTTTCCGAACCTTGTATTATACCACTTCACCCATTATTTAAAAGACACAGGTAGCTTGAGTTACTGTCTTAAAATACATCTACAATGACAAAAGGGAGCTGTGGGCTTTCTAGACTGGGATGATGGCTTAATTTGGGTTTTTATAAGGTGGTGAACAAGATTCCACAGGTGCTAAAGATGTTTTGTCACCATTATTTCTTTGCCAAACTTACTAAAACATTGTAATGATACAGCAGCACCACTATTCTCTTGCGGAAAGAAGCAGGGAACATTAGCTTAGTGTTATTTTCATCATGAACTTAATAGCTCTACTGAATTTAGAGGCTTCTTATAACAGCTTTTTCTATGAGAAAAATAAAACAACATCATTAAAGTAGAGCATAAGTAAGGCACAGTTAGTGCCAATAGTTATGAAGCTCATCATACTGATATTTCTTTTTCCCATTTCCTGCTAATTTGCCAGAACAGCTTTTGGCCTATCCATAAATAGGTCTATGATAAACCAGACATTAAATCGGAACTAATTCCATAATTAGCGTAGTTTCATAGTTGTATGTTTGCCAGACAGTCTTGGTTAACAAAAAAAAAGAAAACAAAAAAAGTATCTAGCAACAGCTTGGGAAAGCATGCATTCAGTAATCTAATATTTATAAAACTATACACTAGAAAATAAAAAATTAGAAAACATCAGCATAGTAGAGCAAGGCTATTGCCCTGCGTTTAGTTCACAATCTGTTAAAATGCGTGTGCTGGTCAAGCTGCCAAATGGGCGGCTATATCACGTAACAGCCACATGAAAATCACTGCGAGCCTGGCTGCACAGGCAGCTCTCTGGTTTCCCTGCTGCTGCATGGCTGGAAGAAAACAACCAGGCAGAGCTCTGCAGCTGACGTCTGAAGCACCCACAGGCACTGAGCTACAGCTTCAAACTCTTGCATTTGGCAGAGCTGAAGAAGCTGAAAAAATCTATAATGGAATAAACCAAACATAGGCAATGAAGACAGGGAATATTCCTTTCCTGACCCCCGAGTTGAAAGCTGTGAAATAGGAGATTTTATTACAGATATCAAATTCTAGCTTTCTTAGAGATTTCATCAGTTACCATAACACTCTACAGCCTTTCTGTAAAATCCAGTAAGAGGATCTATCCTCAGCTCACACTTGTGACTTGTGATTTTTGCTGAGAAAAGAAGTGGAATTTTTATTTATGTTTATCTTATACATATTGCTTTGCATTCACTTGTCTCCTTTGTGTATAATTAAAATTTTAAGATAAAAAATGGTGCTTCATTTTCATGTTTGTGATCCTCAAATTAAGACTGCACTCCTGAAAATAGGTATATATAAATAAACTTTTGTGTTTTTGCATAGTGCCGCTGTCTGAGGGGACTTCCCACGAGGGAGTGATTGCTGGGTCAGGGCAAATTTAAAAGCCTGAAGTAGATGTTTTTCACAAAGGCATGACAAACATTTATGCTCAAGTCTAAAACACTGTTGCAGTACCACAGCTTGGAACTCGTCCTGTCGCAGTTTAAATTTTTGGATGTCATTCATATTTATTCCATATGTATCCAGAGTCTCATCAAAAGCCTAATGGTATTTATCAGAAGACTGAGGAAGACTCAGGGTCAAATAATTTGTGCAGACCATTTAGCTTATTCAACACTTAAAATATCTAGAATTTTAAGAAAGTGTAACAAATCTTTAAATATATTGTGAGCATTGCCAACCCCAATGTCCACTTACAAGTGGAATTGCGACCTCTTCCAAAATGTCCATCTTTGGGCCTTCCAGTCATAGGACACCTAAGCAACACTGCTTATCATTTTTTCATACAGTGCGTACAAAATGGTGAAAAAGCACACCATCACTTTCATATTCTCTCTCCCTCAACTGCTAGGCTTAGGCTGTTCACTGAATCATTGAGTACATGTCTGAAAGAGCTAACTGGACCCGTTGACACCAGTGACTGAGGAAGAGCATTGCATTTATTCCTTCTGTTAATATTTGATTGTAATTTTCACCAGAACGTATTGTCTTTGTTATCCATCCTGCTATAGATTCCTTGACTTGAGTTTCAGACTCTGTTTTTGGCAACAACAGAAAAACACTTTTGAGAAGAAATAAGTAAAGATGAATAGCTTGGGCATATCCAGCTCTAAACGGGCTTCAGAGTAGTCTAGCAGTCTGTCCACACTAACAGTATCTATTGCAAACTATACAGAAATCATTAAGATAAACTAGAGAGCTTCTTCTCAGAGTATGCTTTCAGTCATACCTTGAGCTAGATAAAAACACAACTATGTAGGTAGTTGGAAAAATTTTATGTGGTGCTGCAGCTTTGAGACAGGCTGCTGTCACCTCTTCGGACTGCAGCTCTGACCCTGTCACTGCCGAAGAGGCACTGACTTCTGGAAGAAACAGTTGAATCTGCTTCTTAGTCATGGGGAAGAAGGAAGGAAAGCCATGGTTTCTATTTTGCTGCTTCTGAATGGCAAAGCACTAAAGTTTAAGGGCTGTCTGTATCGCATGGCTGCTTCTCCAGTGGCTAGAGAAAGTAGAACCAGGAAAGCAACAGAGGCTCTTCTAGGTGTTGTGTCTCCATGCTGCTGCTACTCTGAGAATAACTGGCAAGTAAAAGGGTTTAAAATATGTTCAGACTATATCTAAATGAGTAAACCAGTACAAAGTAAGGAAGGAAAGAGAAACAAAGAGAGTTCTATTGAAATAATTAATGCAGCTTCTCCCTTTGGTGATTAAAATGCAGGTTAGCATTAAAGTGAGCTATTTGTTTTATTTTATCCGATTTACTTCATGCATGACTTGAATGCAAATTTTTTTCTTAGAAGCCATGGAAACTATCCAGGAGACAGCCAGTTTCCCTAAATAAGCTTTCCCATATTTACAAATAAAATCAATTAAATTTTCTAACAAAAATATCCGTAAGGCCATTACATCCTTAACTCACGCATCAGTGCTTCCTTCCTATAAAAGCAGACATACAAAAATAGGTATAAAAATAATTACCTACATAATATTGTGGAAATACTCTGAAATACAGAGCAGCTCAAAGTAAACTTCATGGAATGAGACATGAGCTCTGCTTTCTCTGAGGGTATCCTCTCATAGACCACTCCTTTGCACTCCTACCTGAGCCACACTGCCGGTAAATTCAATTATGCAGGACCATATCCACCGAACAAGCTTGTCCCAAAGAGAATGTGGAAAAACCTAGGGGTAGCTTACTCAGCAGTGACCTCCTTAACAAATTTTGGGAAAAGAGTGGGAACTAACTTTGGGAAAGTGTGGCAATGATAAGTATCTTGGGATATCAGAGAAAACTAGCATTGCGGACAGGAGGACAACTGCAGTCTTTTACAAGTAATTCTGGTTAAATCTCTTTGTATATAACCTGTAAAAGTACTGTCAGACTAGATCCTGATCAGTGGAAGAATGCTACAGTCTGTGATGTTTTGCTGCTTAAGATGGCACCTGAAATTTGCATTTTCTTATGTATTATATGGAAACTGTATGGTTAACTATTGTTTCAGGGACTTAAGTCCTGTTTTCAGATCAGATGAGTGGGAGTCTCATTTCAAAGCTGAACAAAAAGCTTTGCAAATACTTAAGCTTTCAGTCTTTTTCTTTTTTTCAGGTGGCAGTGGAAGGGTGCCAAGTGACCAATCTTTGATCTGATCTCAGATATGTGCCCAGGAATTTAGGGGCCATGTTGAATTAAGCTAAGCATTGTCTGTCTCCTGCAAGAAACCTGTCTTTTTTTTCCATCTAAAGAAGGGTAAAGAGAAAATAAGGAAGTAACGCACTGATGTTTTTTCAAAGAAACTCTGTTTTCAAGAAGAAAAACCCCAATGGCAGACCAGATGTGGCACATTCCACAATGTACACACATAAAATGTTGCACATATTGTACTCAACACAAACTACAGCACCTGAAAATGTTATTGACTTTGTAAGACAAGAGGCTAAGAAGTGCTATAATTAAGGCTAACGGTGCAATTGTAGCTTAGCCCTTTTTCATGACTGCATGCTGATAAAGTTTTAATTACATAATTGTTTTTCTACTAATGCCCTGAACTGTCCAGGGTACAGAGTACCTAATCTATATTTTCTTTTTCATTTCTTTTTCTTTTTCTTTTTTTTTTTACCTTCAACTGTCAGTATGTCCATATATCCCATTACTTCAAATTAGTCAAACTGCACTGAAAATGAAATTATTACTTTCTGTAGTGCTTATCACCTCATCATCTAACTGCCTGAAAAAAAAACCCAATCCCTGTATTTGCACAAAATGTTCATGAGATTTGAAATTCTGCATTACACAGAGGCTTTGAGGTAAGAATTTATACACTACTTTTAGATGAGCCACACTGTAAAAATTGATATTGCAGAGGATTTTATGTTGCATTTCAGCTTTCATTCAAAGCTTAGCACCAGAGGCTTCAATTGCATCTGGGAAGGTTAAGCATTTCTGCACATTCAACCCACATAAAACCAAGCATAATGACATTGTGAAACAGTTGGTTAAGAGACTTGATTAGCACCAGAGAGGAACTCTGTGGCTGAGACAAGGCTAAAAGCTAGCTCTTCCATTCAGCGTTTGACTTCTTGAGAATGTCCTCGATTCTCCTGAAATTTCCTGCTCTTTTGTTTCAATAAATTTTTGTATGAAATAAGGCAGAAATCCCACAGAGTTAGTCTATTTGACCACTTCACAGCTGCAGAACAGGAAAGACGTGTTAGTAAGTATGGAAGAGTAAACCTTTGCAATTAGATTTCACAGCTCCTCACTTTCCCCTCCACTGACATGCTATCTGAGTCGTGTCAGGCACCAGGGATGCAGGTGATTCCCATGTTATGCCCTACCATACTGGTGCACCAATAAGACAGATCAGGGTTGTAAACCAGAGTATGCCAGAGATCCTGTACATCCCTTGCACAACAGTTTTCCACCTGTGAAAAACAGGAAATAGGCTCTGCTTCCCAGACATGCATCTGTTTCATCTCAGGACATGGCTGAGGCATGCAGTGGGACCTGCGGAGCAATTACGGGCCCTGTAGTTTGCACTGATTTGAGGGAATGGAGGAGGGCAGCCGTCCTCTTCTGAGTTCTGCTGCCTGCAACATCGTGGTCCTGTATTTGCAGAGAAAGTCCCACTTCAGTACCTCAAAGCTCCAAGCTGCAGAACCTCAGTCCAGGAAAATTGTTGGGAGATTTTAGCTTTCAAGTCTCTACAAAGTATATGATACCTGATAACCTGGCACATTTTGGAGAACTCTCATACAGATAGCACAAACCTAGGCCTTTCTTACCTTCTTTGTGATCCAGCTGCAGCACAGCATTCTCAGAAATAACTGAACTTGTACTAGCTAAGACTTTCCAATTAAAAGGGAATGAAGCATGGGACAGACAACGACATGGAACAATTTGGTCCAAATGGTCAAGCAAAGTCCTGAAGATTTAGATTAAAAATACTAGGTAAAACAATGTACCAGTAAAAAGGGATAAAAGGCAGTACTAGACAATCTTTTAATGAACCTTGTGAACAGAGTGTGCTGCTCTTGTTAGTGGCGTTATAACATTAAATGTAGTACGTGTAGCTATTTAAACACTGCAACATGTATGAAATATTCTTGTCTTCCCTAGGTAAGTCTACCTCAGACAGCTTCAGCATAGCACACTCTGTATCAGACTGGAGGTGGGCATAGCTTTTTTAAAGCTGTCAGAACTTCTGTGCTGCTCTCTAGCTCAGCTTCTCTACTGCCTCTCTCCTTGTCTAATTCTGCAGACTTCTGTAAAGCAGATGTACCACACTGCTCTTCCCACTTCACAGCATTGCATGCGCTCTTCACATTTAACCTGAAAAATCATAAATAACTAGGTGCTACGTGTGGGGAAATCATTCTTTCCACCTGCATCTCAGCCTTTACATAAGGCATGTGATGCTGGGATTACAAACTTGAGGTGGCTGGGCATGAGACACTTCCACCTCATGACAAATTATATCAGGATGACCAGCAGGAACACACAAACTGGACTAAGGTTTTCTTGCATTCACAAGCTGTGCCTTCTCTGCTAAGTGGCATAGACAAGATCCTGAGTGTCTTCCCTGCAGGCAGCAGTTGCATCATTTTGCACCCTCTGAAAAAGCTGACCCATTTTGTGAAGGAGAATCACTTCAGATGTGGCGAAATATATTATCAGTTAAGTATCCTGCTTAGCAGTTTTAAAGAATTATACCATTACAATACCAAGATAAAAAAGTGATTTTGCATATGCTTTCTTCTCAGAGCAGAAAACTGTATGGAGCTGGAAATGATCATAAAACTATTTTCAAACTTTTAATTGTAATGTCACTGAAAGTTTTAATAAGTATTCTAATTGAAGTGAGTACTAAATTAACTAAAACATTTTACTTTTAAAAATTAATGCAATTTAAAGTTACAAAAGGGGCAAAAAGACATTTCTTAATTTCTTGCCTAGTCAGTTTCAATGGAGAAGTGTGCATTTTAATTACATTTCAGATTCAAAATAGAAGTGTGATTTTTAGACCTATAAGTGAAAACAGACCTTTTTTAGACATATCAAAAAAAATCATCTGAAAGTGAAAGGGAAAAGAATAATGATGTTGCATCTTGTACAGACATTTTTACTACAAAGCAATAAAAATGCAATAAAGTTATTCATGAAACTTGTCAATAGGTAATGTATTGTCTTTGAGATTCTTAGTATCCTAATATAACCCCTTGGAACTGTTTTACTTTGATATTGCTGTGCTGGGATTCTAGCACACATTGGAGAATGTAAATGCAGTGTCAAAGATTACAGAAAACCACAGGGGAAATTAAGAGTTGCTTCTTATACGGTGATATAGGCCTTAAGCTATTTTGTTCTGGGCATCTTGTCATTATTGTTTTGTATTTAAGTCTTTGGTGGTGGTAAATGATACATTCTGATGGTAAGCATCAGTCTCATGAAATCCCAAAGGGATTATATCTAAAAGATTGTCTTCCTTTTTTGAGAAAGTTTTCCCGGAGATCTGCAGAATTACAGCGACAAAATTATGGACCATGAACAAAATCTTCTTGGCATTTTATATTTGCGTATACCTGCATTACATTATAAAGATGAATGAAACTCAGCTAATGCCAGTGGCAAAATTTCTATTAATTTCAGTAAGTATAGGTTGTTAGGTTGTGGTTCATCCACACCTCTGTGCAAGCTCATGGTCACTGCAGGTGAAAGTTTGCAGCAGTCATGCTGTCTGTGACAAAATTATGGCTTGGAAGGTTTAATTGCAAATATTTTTGGTTTATTTTTATTTTTTCCCTAATCAGCCTGACATACGTTTGCACATTTAATGATAATTTTCTTTTTTGTTTTCTGTATTGCGTTTATCTCTTTTTCTGTTTCTTTGCTTCATGGGAGTGGACTTGAATTTCTTAGTCCCTGTGGAACTATGAACAAGACACCATTTCATATTTCTAGTGGAAATGGGAAAATAAAATGTAGGGGCCTCTTTCTTTCTCTGTCAGACATTTAAAACAAAAACAAAAACAAAATAAAAAAAAATCAAAAAACAAGCTTACTTTCAAGATTGCTACCATTTACGTTGGGAACTGGGGTTGTTTAGCTTGGAGAAAAGGAGCCTGATGGGAGACCTTATCACTCTCTACAATTACCTGAGAGGAGGTTTTAACGAGATGGGTGTTGTTCTCTTCTCCCAAGTAACAAGCAATAGGATGAGAGGAAACTGTTTCATGTTGCACCAGGTGAGGTTTAGATTGGATGTTAGGAAAAATTTCTTCACCAAAAGGGTTGTAAAGAACTGGACAGGCTGCCCAGGGAAGTGGTTGAGTCACCATCCTGGAGGTATTTAAGAGACATGTAGACATGGGACACTTAGGGACATGGTTTAGTGGTGGACTTAGAATCATAGAATCATAGAATGGTTTAGGTTGGAAAGAACCTTAAAGATCATCAAGTTCCACCCCCCTGCCATGGGCAGGGACACCCTCCACTAGACCAGGTTGCTCAAAGCCTCATCCAGCCTGGCCTTGAACACCTCCAGGGATGGGGCATCCACAGCTTCCCTGGGCAACCTGTTCCAGTGCCTCACCACCCTCACAGTGAAAAATTTCTCCCTAATGTCTAGTCTAAATTTACCCTCTTTCAGCTTACACCCATTACCCCTCGTCCTCTCACTACACTCCCTGACAAAGAGTGCCTCCCCATCTCTCCTGTAGCCCCCTTCAGGTACTGGAAGGCTGCTATTAAGTCTCCTCGAAGCCTTCTCTTCTCCAGGCTGAACAACCCCAACTCTTTCAGCCTGTCCTCATAGGGGAGGTGCTCCAGCCCTCTGATTAATTTTGTGGCTCTCCTCTGGACTCTCTCCAACAGGTCCATGTCTTTTTTATGTCGGGGGCCCCACATCTTAACCCTTGGCCATGTTAGGCTTGCGGTTGGACTCAATGATCTTAAAGGCCCTTTCCAACCTAAATGATTCTATGATTCTAAGTCGAATGACTGTTAAGGGACATATGACCTACATGGCCCTACCATGTTGAACTTACTATTCACGTTCTCCAGTCCAGGAAGTTGATGACCATTCTGATCTTAAGTTGTTATCAAATTTATCATCTTGACTGTGCTGAATACATTCACAATAACAAAGAGCAGTCATGACTAATGCCTATTTGTATGCAAAGGATATTTAAATGAATCTTGGGAATACCACCTCTGTTCACAAAATCACTATGTTATTGAGTTTATTGGGGTTCCTGTAGTCAGCTACCTAATGTTGGGGCTGTGCCATGTCACTTCCAGGCTAGTACAAAGAAAGCTGTAAATCTCCATGCTTTCTGTTCAAGTGCCAGTATGTGGACAAAAAAGGATGGCAATGCTGAAGCCACAGCACATGGGGATGAGGGGAGCTGGAACTGGGGGGATTTCACAAAAAGCAGAGCAAGGAAATCAGGTACTGACACTGGACCTGAAAATCTAGGCAGCTTGCAGAGTACCTGAAATTTCACAGCAATAAAAGAAGTTTGAGCATGGAGAGTAACAGAGCTTTGTGCTTTCATAGCAAAGGAGTGTACTTTAATTGTGGATATAGTTAGGAAAAAATGGTCTGCACAGCATAAAGAAGGGGGAGAACAGACCAGGGAGACTTCCCATTTCACGGGCAGAGTGAAAAGCTCCTAATCTACTTAGGCAACCCAAAAATGATAAAATGATAAGGAAACAGAGATGGCAAATTCATGCCAGTGTTGCATTGTTTTGTCTCATTTTTCTTTGCTGTTTCTGGTACCCAACATAAAGAATTCCTGGTGTTTTAGACCATTATGCAAAGGTTGTGTGCCTATTTGATTGTGGTAATAAGCATCCCTGAAGACTGTGCTGCAAGTCCCAAGAGCCTAAAGTGAAAAAGATTGTATTACGTTGCCAGAGGATCTGCAACTCTACAAAATTTGTAGGACAAACACACTATATGATTTCATTTTCTTCAAGGAGTAAGAGACAAACTGCACATGCCCACAAAAGGTATTACAGAAACCAGGGTAAGAAAGTGTTACTTACCTACTGAAATGGAGTCTTATGAACTTTAAGGTCAGGGCTCAAAAGCATTACTGCATAAATGTCTGCCATGGCTGCTTTATTGAAATTGGGTCAGGAGGCTTTGTCCCCAGTTCACTTTTTGTCACCTTCATATTAGTGCACCACGTATGAAGCAGGATAATGTAAAAGGCTGCAGTTTGCATGCACTGTGTCCCATGCTCTGAAGCCTGCCTCAGGGGATATTCAGATGGGTGACATTGTTCTCCAGCCATACATGTTTGCTTTTCAGTTGATGAGGGCCAGCATAATCTAGGGCTGATGCACATGACAGCAGGCTTTCACAGAGTAGTGGAGATAACATCTTCCATGTGAGGGCCTTTCAACTCAAGAACATACTGTGTACAAAAGCCCCTCTTACTTGGTGGTGTTCAGGGCGCACAACAAAGCTCATGTGCCCAACTTGATCTCTGTGAGTAAGTAGCCATGCTCAAAATGACAAGTAGTGCTATTTCCATACCCTTAAATGTGAACCAGGTACAGTGTGTTCTACAAAACTGTGTGGTGACTGTAGGTCAGTATTTGCTTTAACAGTGATTATTACCTATTCTTCTCCATCTGACTTCTGAAAGAAGTTGGCCTATGACACCACTTAAGCAGAAATAGTTTGTAAATCTGCTTCCCAAGTGCTTTGTGATTGCTCTTGATAATAGGTGCTGTTGATGTGTAAATCAGTTATTATCATTGATGTCTCATTAATCCATTGGTTATTGATCTATTAAACCTTTTTAATTTTAAATGACAGGACTAAAGACTGTGCTGCAACTTACATTTCAAAACCTCCATTAAAAGTTTAATGAAAGGTATATAATTTTGCAAGGAAATCAAGATGCATGATATGAATGCACTATGGTGTGGACTTTAACTCTCTGTTTTTAAAGTTCCCTGTTTAGATGTTGATAGTTTCTTTTAATCTTGGCTACTTCTATTACCAGTGGAAGAAAAAGAGGCAAGTCCAAAAGGTAATTCAGTTTTTTCCACTAACTGCGGAGGGTTTGTACATGAGTAACTTAGATGCAACAGCTAAAATTGCCAAAAATGTGGCAAGATTAATTTAATTTTAAGCAGTTGACTTTGAAAAGTGTACTCAGGTCAATTTTCAAGTCATCTTTTCTTATAAACTAATTAAATACTGAAGTGAAACAAAAGTCAATCTCTCATTAGTAGAGAAAATTTGCCTTAGTTAGCAAAATATTAGCCCAGAAGAAACTTTCAAACACTCTTGTAATACCACCTGTAAAAACAGGGGAAGCTTATAACAAGAATGCTAAAACAAAATAAGCCTAGCAGAACTAGGGAGAGAGGGTGAAATTAAGCTGTACAGAAACTGCAAACAGTACAGGAAACCCTCTGAAAAGGTCACAAGTTTCAGTCAGTGGGGTTGTCCCCACCTGGAACATAACCCCCTGGGGTACATGCGGAACAAGCAGGACTGTCCTCTCTTAGAGATCTACCCGTCATTAAATACAAAACAAAGGCAAATTGGGATGAAGACATAATGTTCTTAGAAGTTGTTAGGAAAAAATGGCCGGATAAGCACAGTTTATGCGGAGTATCTATTGTTTGCAGCAAATATGCTTTAATAATAGGGTAATTTGTTTCTTCCACTGAATTTGCCAATTGACGGTAAAAACAGTTCTGCAAAAGTCATCCAGGCAAAATAAAGAATGGGAACAATTATTCTTCCTCAGTAGATTTTCTAAATTAAGACTCCCCATAAAAAGGCTGAGAATGCTTGCTTTAGCTAATGCTCTTTTCTTGTTTGTTTTTCATCTGTAGAGCACACAGGGTTTTGCAGTGTCAAAGTTGCTAAATTGTGTATTTATAATTTGCTTAAATCTCTCAGTCTCTCTCTCCCCCTATATAGACAGATATAGATAGACAGATTGATTGATTGACAGATGGAATTATGTGTGAAAGTAAAAGTATAGTTAGGAAAAATCAGTGCTGCTATTTTTTTTTTTAAATCAGGCATTTCCATGTATATAGGCACACAAATGTTTATATATAAATATGTCTTTTCAACTTCACAGGTGCCCTTCTTCACTCGAGGTCAGTGGCTTAGGCATACAAGGTGCCTATCCACGACAGTAGATACCTTCAAGTAAATTAGAATTTGTCTGATCTGACTTGTAGTATGTAGAATCTGTGAAAAACTGGCAAGGAGCTGATGGTAATGAGCCTTTGACTTTCACACATGCTTTCTTTCTTATAAATTAGCAGTACTAACACACTTATCTCACAGCATTTCTCAAATCACCCGTTGTGTTGGTGAGCCCTACCCAGACAGCTTTGAAAATGTAATTCTTGGAGTAGAAGGCACACACCTAACAAATTCAGTTCTGTTAAGACTCACAAGTCAGGAATCTCCTCAAGGCCCCAGTGTTAATTTTATGTCCAGAGCACACAGAAATTCAGTCTTAGCTGAGAACCTAAGTCCTTTAAGTGTTTGCAAATATCTGGATAAATGCACATATTTTGTGACTGAAGTACGAAATAATTGTTTTACTATGTGATAGGGTTGCCCATGGTGGGCTAAGATGACCAAATTACTATATATACAACAAATGAAGCAAATCAAACAGTATTTAGAAATGCTTCTTTGTCTCGCCAAATAGAATGTAAGAATACTATCTTAAAAGGAGAAGGTGACACTCTTAAGTGAGCTGAACACCACCCTGCTGTCAAAATTTAGTTTTACAAAGTATATTTCATTTCTCAAAGCTGATTTCACTGAACATATTATCACAAAAAATACTTTTGAGCTTTTCTGGATGAGCACTGTGAACCTTACAGGACTGAGCAGTTCATGCTGGTTTATTCGTAGCAGCAGAACTGGGGAACCATTGTCCCAGAGAACAGCAAACAAGCCTCTTCACTAAAACCCACCACAGGATAGAGGACTTGAGCATCCCTGCGGTCACTGATTTCTTGACCTCTCTCTTTAGACTGCAAGGAACAGTTCTTATTGCTGTAAACCATGCTGGTACTTGGGAAATGCCACTAGTTCCTTCTTGTCCTGCCTGACAAATGAATGTTAGAGTGCAAGCCTTTCAGGGACTTTTCAGGTTGCCTCATTTGAACTTGTTCTATATAGAAGAAAAATACAGCTATTAATCCTCTGAGAAGCTTATTTGTAAGGAGGCATTTAAAATCACAGGGGGAATAAATTCTGTGCTGTGGTTTGTGTGGTAATGCTGTGTGATAATGAGCTGTACTTGCATCACTTGACATGGTTTCAAGTATATTTGCATGATGTGGGTGCAGACTACCATCCTTGCAGGATCCCTGTGGATAGATGGGGAAATGCGTTTATAGGAATCACTAGTTTTACAGTGTAGGTTGTGAGGTCTTATTGTCACAGGATAACACAACTTAAGCGGTCATCTTGTGCTGTGTGTAAAAAAACCTTGATTCGAGCCTGAGCTCCTGAATTTGGGCAAAATGAGCAGAGAAACTCTGCCTGAATCCTACGCTGAATGGAGCACGAAGGCTTCTTCTTAGGAATGTCAGAGTAAATAAATGCTTTTCTGCACAAATCCCTTCCATTTCACAAGGCTCCTAGAACTCCCCCTCTCTAGAATTGTAGAGATACCAGTAGTGAGATGTGTCCAGGGCAAAACTGACTTTTTTCTTTTCCTTTTCTTAAGTTGTCTGTTTATTTTTCAGTAGATAGCATTATCTGGAAAAGACTTCATAAGTACAAAGAGTTGTAATTTCTTCCCCAGAAAGCTAATCATACCAAAAAAGGAAGGGCTTTTTTTTGATGAGCAAGTAATGAGGAACATTAGAGACAGATCATAAAGCAAAGAAGTCAAGGCGATGACAGATACAGTGTTTAAAATCTTGTGTATCTTCTTTAGTTGTGTTTGTTTTATTATGTAATTCCTTTGCTGTTGCTGATTTTGGCACAACTATAGCAATTGGTCTGTAAATTTCTGTATACTTAGCTCATGACCCTTCAAATATTCGTTGGTTTGTATATTTCACAAGCATTGATTTCAGCTAAAGATGTATTCCACTTCCCTCCTCTTATTCTCTTTCTTTCTTGATTTTTCCTGGTGCACTGGGATTATTTATTGCTCACTGGATAATTTCAGAGAGTGTTTGGGACTTTAAAGCTGGTTCCTAGGCTCAATTACTTCAGTCTTGCAGTGCTGAGTTTTTTATATTAAATAGGAGTGCCTTTAAGATGTACTGAGTTCCATCACTTGCAGTGAGATCCCACAAATAAAATTCAGCATGAGATCTGGAGAAAAGCAGTTCTTGGTCCCCTACCAAGCTGTCTAGCTTGGAAAATGTTGCTTTTATAGTGCTTGGCAGTTATCTTTCGTGAGACAGGGACGGTAACTCTACTGTATCTGCATAGAAGTTGTAATGATCTATAAATCAAAGAAACACTAAATAATACTCATTCATAGGTGGGGCTAAAATCTACTTATTACAGTTATATTCTCCTTTGAACTTAAATTAGTTAAAATGACACTGACATGGGCTCCATTCAGCCAGCGTCTTCCACAACTGCATACCCAGGTTTCTTTTGGTTGTTTTTCTATTGCCATTTTAGAAAACAGATTCACTTGCTAAATTATTTTTTTTCTTGCATACTGATTACATTCATGGCATTCAATACCTCAGCAAATAGTAAAAACTTAACTGAATAAAAATTAAACCACATTTACTTCTAGTGCAGTTTAAAGCAGTACCTCTCACTTAGTTTTCAGTTCCACTCAATCCTAAATCCTTGTTCTCTGTATATATTTTTCTCTAAATGTAGTCTGGGTTTGGTTTATAACAAGCACTACTACAAGACATTTTTATATGAATCTTGTCATGTGTGAACAACAAATTTTGTAGATCTGAAATATCTCACAAGGAAAAATGGAAAAATCCTCCTTGCCAGTTCTTCCCTCCAATGAATACAGTGCTTAAAAAGACACTGGGCTGATAGTACAGAAGAATGGAGTTTATTTGTCTGAGAGACCTGCCTAGCACCAGCAATGACAGCAGCTTCTTCCTTGTTTCTGTGCCAATGTACTTGTCTCTGAGGTAAAGTACCCACGTCTAATGAAGCATCTTATTAGTCACTCCAGACATGGCTTTCTAATGTTATTGCCAGAAAAGGTACTGATGTCTTCCTGGTATGAATGTTTGACCATAGTGATATTTACACAGACCAAAAATACACTTTGCAAAGTAAATGAAAAACCTCTGGGTCATGGTAAGTTGCATTAGCATTAGTGATTTAGGAAAAGAGGATTTCGCATGTCGGAAGATTTTTTCTGATCTTTCAGGCAAATTAACTTTCTCCAGAGGCAAATTAACTTTCTCTAAAGCTACCCCTAACAAACTTTGCTAAAGTCATGAATAAATGCAACAAGTGGAAACTACAGTGGAAAACTCTCAGTCAGTAGAGTATCTCCAGAACAATGCAGACATCAAAAGTTCCCATATTCAGCCTGAGCTTTAAGAAAAGGTTAAGTATCTGCTCATTTTAGGTATATACTTGACTCCATCCCTGTTCACCACAGCACCTGCCATTTGCTTGAATCTCATTACAATCAATGGGTATATTCACATGCTTGGGTACAAACTGTAATATTTTGATGTACTGTAGTGGGTCTTAGTGGAGAGCAGTCCCTGAGAGGAATACACCATGTTACAATCTGATTTTGCAATGATCTTGACAATTCAATTTGAAATTGTAAACCTGCAAGAGAGAAGGAAACTTAAATTTATTTTGTGAATTTGTTTAACAGCTTGAAGGTCACATCCTGGGCAAAAATCATCGCCCATGATCAGTGGTCTGGATGATTTGATTTTTTTTTTATTATTGGTGAGGCACTGGAGTATTAAATGAAAAACCTACTGCTGGAGGCAAGAGGGAGAAACTCTTGGGTGGGGGGGGAAGAGGAGAGGCGGAGAGGCAAACTCTTTAATTATACCAGAAGCGGCACCCAAGGAAGAGCTGACCAAAGAGCTGTTCTGTGCAGTACACTGAACTTGTTTAACAAGGTTACAATTTAAAGAATGACTCACTTCTTTATCACCACAAGTATTGATTGCTTATCAAGTCTAGAGACCCTGTGGCCATCTATAATAAGACAATTGTTTTCCAACTGTCTTTCTACCCATTTTTTTAAACTTTATAAATACTTCACAGAAAATCAGATGGGCAACATCTCCAGTGTCCATATTATGTTCTCCACCCATTCCCATCCTCTCACATACATACATGTAGCATCATAGCTTCTGTGGCTTTAGATCCTCTCATTTCTAAAAATAATAGAGATATACATATGTGTATATTCATGTGTATGTGTATATAAATATATATGTGTGTGTGTTTATGTTTGACCAAACAATGCATATATGTATTTATATATATGTATGTGTGTGTATATCCTCCTTAATGCTGGCAAGATATAAACTGGTCAGGATACCCACTTTGCTGTCACTGGCTGAGTGACTGTTCCCCTTATGCATAGGGCTTCGATGCTTTAAAACCGGTGTTGCCAGCTCT